>NC_018319.1:247714-287672 GCF_000234665.1 Leishmania mexicana MHOM/GT/2001/U1103
CGGTGCATCAGTCCCCCTCCTCCTCTCTCATCCCTGCTGTCTTTTCTTTTCCTGTGTGTGTGTGTGTGATCGGCGTTGGGGCGCTCTATATTGCATCTCCGTGTGCGTTCCCTCTTTGGTCTTCCCTCCCTCCCTCATCTCTGGCACTCCCCCACCTCACCACCACCACCACCACCACCGCCACACACACACACACACGCATATATATATATAGTATATATACTATAGATACGCTATATTAATAACAAAGACACCCTTTTTTGCCCCCTCTCCCCCTCTCCCCCAACATCTTCGTTTTTTTTTGTTTGTTTGTTTGTTGTTTTCATTTTTTCTCTTCGCTTGTTTGTTTGTTTCCCGCCATTCATATTATTATTATTACTTTTTTGTGTGTTTGAACGCTTTCTCTGTGCGTGTGTGTGTGTGTGTGTGTGTGTGTGTGTGTGTGTGTGTGTGTCACAGACAGACGCACGCACGCACGCACGTACACAGGGGGAGAGAGAGAGCAAGCACGCGCACCAGCACCGTTGTACTTACTTTTGGTACGTTCAGCTGTGGTCATCCGTGTCTTCCCCATCTCTTTGTTCTTGGTCTCTGTCCCTCTGTCCCTCTGTCCCTCTCTCTCTCACTCTCTCACTCTCTCACTCACTGCGTGTGTGCGTGTCTGAGTGGCGGATTGCCGGACTCTGTCGTGTCCCTCTTTCCTTTTTCCCGCTCGTTTTCCTTGAGAAGCACTACTCCCCCTCCCCCTCCCTTCGCTGCCCATTGGTTACCGGCCACGTTCACCCCGGCGTTCCACAACAAGGTCCGACAAGAGCACGATACCAGAGGCAGCTCCCTCTCTCCCTCTCTCCCGAGTATAGGTGTGTGCGTATGCGTGTGTGAACACCTTAACCTCTTTGAATTAGTGCTCTTTCTTTATTGGCGCTGTTGTGGCAGTGGTGGTGGTGGTGGTGGTGGTGGTGCACCCGTGGGTCTGTGGTCCTCCTATTGACACCCTTTTTTTTCTTTTCCTCGATATATTTTTCCTCCGTCACACATATTCGCGACGTGCAGGCGCATACACAAACCACGCGCACATTCCTCTTGGGTAACTATATATATATATATATATATATTTATATATACACGACCGCAGCGAGTGCGGCCTTGTCCATTTCTTTCGCCTCCTCCTCCCTCCTCCTTCATTTTTTTGTTGCTCTTTTTTTTCCCCGTCGATGTCCGCCAGCTCCGTCCCGCGTGAGGACTCGCAAGGGCCGCAGCGTGCCAGTGTGTCGCCAGTAGTAACCCCCAACATGTCTCCTGCGGCCACGCAGCCACCGCAGCAGCAACCCACGAAAACGGCTTCTATGATGACCTCGCCAATTGTGAACAGCGGTACGACGCCGCGGCTGCTCTTCACGTGGGACCCGTACCGGAACGTGTCTTCCTCGCCCGGCAGCACAAGCGCAGTCACTGGCGGGGCCGCTGCTAAGCCGCCGGAGGAGGAGGCGGTAGAAGAAGGACGCTTGGCGTCCAGCATCGACGGCTGCTCTACTACGTCGTCAGTGAACAACACCAACACTGGCGCCGAAACCTCTGCCGGTGTGACCAGTACGACTCGTGCCACCAGCAACTCTGCGGCCCCATCTTCTGCCGCCACTCCCGGCGGTGCACGGCCCCCGCTGACCATTTCGGCATTGCTCGGCGGAGCGGGCTACCCCAACCGAAGCTCGCCGCAGCTCTCGGCGACGACGGTGCCGCTGCCTCAGCAACAGCAGATGCTGCACCAGAGTCCAAACAGCGACGTCTGTGTTGCGACAGGCTCTTCCCACTCCACTCCGTCTGGTCCAGTGCTGAAGCGCATCTCCACCTCCGCGAAGGACGCCCGGCAGTACTTCCTGGATTACTCACCAAGCCCTGCCTCCAACGCTGGCGCCCCTGCTGCTCTTGCCGCTGGTAGCATGCCAAACTTAATGCTGCCACCAAACATGTCACCCATGGCTACCGTAACGTCACCCTCTGCTCCAGCGCCGCTACAGCAGCGGCATCAGTCTCCTGGCGGGATGGAGTTACTCGACTTGGACGGGAACAGCAGCACCAACATCAGCCCACAAGCGGTGCCACTCATGTCGCCCCCGCGCAGCAGCAGCAGCAACGCAGGCGCGTACCCAGGCTACAGCGCTGTTTCCGCCGCGAATAGCCACAGCATCCTCTCCGCTACCCCAATGCCGCCGATGAGCGGCGTGGCGCAGCACAACCCGTATCGCACCCCATCCATCTTCTTCGCGACGGCGCACAGCACGTCGCCGGCCGCGCAGCAGCAGCAACAGCAGCAGCAGCACGTGTTGAGCCGCCAGGACATCGATGACAACGACGCCGATCTCGTGTACGCCCTCGAGTCGGACCCGTCTGCTTTTATAGTACGTCTGCTTCCACCACCGCCGCCGCTGCCGGAGCTGGCACGCGTGCTCACCGTACCTGGAGTGGTGCAGTCATTATGTGCGCGGTGGTGCACATACGTTGCTGCGGTACTCAAGTCCGATGCCTTTGCAGCTATCACAGCCGCCCCACCACCGCCACCATCGTCTGTGACAATGAGCCGGGAAGGGAGCAACGGCAGCACCAAGGAGGAGCTCGCCGCGTGGTACGAAACGGCAGTGGACTGGTGGGAAAGGCTTGAGCAGGAGGGCACTGGGGCTGTAGACGTGCGAGCCAAGTCGCGGACGGTCGCAGCGGCAGTCGAGGTGGTTGCCAGCGGTCGGTCGCGTAGGCAGCCGTCGCAAAACACTGGCGGCAGCGCTAACGGGGGACGCTACAACCAGCAACCTGGGGTAGGCGCGAGCGGGTACCGTGGCCGCGGTGGACGCGGCGGGGGCGGCTATCACGCCGGCATGGGTACCTACGGGTACGCCGCCAGCACCACTGGTCATCGCGGCGGTGCCCACCCTCGTGGCGGTGCTGCGGCAGCTGCTGCTGGAGGCATGGCGACGGGCGGTCACAACACAGGCGCCGCCGCGACCGGCTACCGTGGCGGACGGGGCAGTGGTGGTGGTGGTGGTGGTGGTGGTGGTGGTGGTGGTGGTGGTTCGGGCTACAGCTACGACGCCGCCATGTCGGGAGGTGATAATCAGCACGACATTCCTGACGAGGTGGACCCGGCCATGCACTGCAACACCGCTTACTACCCATCCTCGAACTTCAACCCGTACGCGGAGAGTTGGCACTTTAGCGGTACCACTGGCATGGCGACGGGTGCGCAGCAGCAGTCGCCACAGCAGCAGCAGATGCAGCCCTCCTACGCGAAGGGCGGACGGCCTTCATCACAGCAACTACACCACCACCACCAGCAGCAGCAGCAGCGCGGCTATGGTGCCATGAACATGTGACAAGAGTGTAAACAAATGTCGACGCATGACAGAAAAAAAAGGTTTTGCCCGAACGCGGTCGTGATCACGCATGCACGCACAGATGCGCACATCGTTATGCGTGCAGGGAGAGAGAGTGAGAGGGCGAGAGACGTCTCTGTGTGGGCGTGTGTGTTCACGTTTTTGGATCACAATCCTGTGTGGCACTTGAGAGAGGAGGCGGCGCGCGTCCATCGGCAAGGTCACCACTACAGTCAGGAACACGCACTTGCACTGCTGCTGTGGTCTTGGTGTTTGTTTGCTGTGTTCGTTTCTCCGTCTCTCCTCTCGCTTCATGCGCTTCGCTTCCCCTCCCCTCCCCCCGCTTTGTCTCCTCGCGACACTCTATCTTCTCTGTTCACATGTCTCCCCCTCCTCTTCCTCCTCCTTCCCTGCGTGCGTGCGTGCGTGTGTGTGTGGGTGGGTGGGTGGGTGGGTGTATCTCTCTCTCTCGGTGAGCCAGATACGCAAGAATCGAAAAGAGAGCGAGAGAGAGCCGTGGTGCCGGCAAACGATCGGTGCTTGACCAGTACACCCACACACAGGGTACACCTGCTGTGACATATGCGTGCGTGGCACCCCCCCCCTCCCTCCCCTTCTCCCGCGCCCTCCATGCTATTTTACAGTCGAAGCATCAAAGATGGAGAAGGATTGAGGGGTGGAGGGGGGGTGGGTGCCGAAGCCACAACAGTGAACGCAGCGTGTCCGAGTGGGCGCATCTCTCCATTTCCAAGTGTCCGTCCCCCCTCCCTGTTCCTCGGGTTTCTTCATCTTCCTTTTCTCCTTTGGGGAGGATGTTCCCCCTCCCCCCCCCCCACAACACACCACACCACACCACCCGTTATGTATGCGTGCGTGTGTGTTCCTCTCTTCTGTTTTTGTTTTGTTTTTGTGTGTGTGTGTGTGTGTGTCCTTCTCCTTTTCAATTCCTGCCTTCGTCCTGTTGTGATTGTGTTGGTCGTCTCCCTCGCGCGCTCACTCTCACTCTCCTTCCGTCCTTTTGGTGGTGGTGTTGTTGGTCCTCGGTCTCTGCTCCCCCCCCCCTCCCTCCCTCCCTCCCTCTCCCTCTCTCTCTGCCGCCCGCGTTCATCTTTCTCCGTCCGCGTTTTTTTTCGGGCTTGTTCTATTATCTCTTCTCTGTCGCTTCACCCACACTTCCTCCCTCCCTCCCTCCCCCCTCTCTCTCTCTTCCTTCTGTGTCGTGTGAGCCTTCTCCTCCTCTCACCCTTTCCCCCCCCCTGATGTTCTGTGTCGTGCCCTGTTGCCGTGAACGTAGATCCTCTCCCTCTCCCTCTGTGTCTGTGTGTGTGTGTGTGTGTGTGTCTGTGTCTCCCTCTTCCTCCTCCTCCATCTCGTGTTTCTGCTGTGCGTGTGTGCCGTGCATGCTTCGCCCTTGTTGTCGTTGCTCTTCCCTGTCCCCCCCCGACGCCCCTTCTCCCACTCCCCTCCCCTCGTTTTGTTGCTGGCGCTAGCCGGAGCAGTAAATTTCTTTCGTCTCTCTGGAAGTCAACAGGACCACCATCAGCCGAGACACACACGCACACAGAGCGACACGCAGACGCGCGCTCGTGAAGACAACAAACCACCAGAGCACAAGGAACAGAGCCGCCGCTCCACCGAACCCCCGGGTGCGTTCGATCCCATGAAAGCGAAACGGAAATATATATATTTTTCTTTCTGTGCTGTACTGTTACTTTTTCTCTTCGTTTATGTCTGCAAAGGCCGAAGGACTCGCTCTATCCCACCCACCCCAACCTCCACCTCCACCCCCCCCCCACGCTATTTCCCTCTGAGTGTGTGTGTGTGTGTGTGTGTGTGCGTATGCGCGTGCTCGCCCTGCCCACCACGCGCCGCCCCCCCCCTCCCTCCCTCGCGACGTGTGTGGGAGGGGGAAAAGGGGCCTCTCAGTGGCCACTTTTAGCGCGCTCACTACCCCAGAATGGGAAACAAAGTACAAGGGAAAAAAATGTAGAATAAAGTACGAAGGAAGGCAATGACGCAAAGCGTCCGGAGCATCCCCCACCCCCACCCCCACCTCCTCCCTCCCTCTCCTTCTCACTTCGAAAATAATAATAAACTCGGGAAGACGCTGCGGGATCAGAATCCCCCTGGTCCTGGGGAGGGGGAGTGGTCCCACTCCTTCGCTATCTCCTCATCCTCTCCTCCTCGCCTCTCCTTGTCTTCCTTCTCCGCTTCCCGCTGAGGAAATCCCTGCATGAACACTCCGGTTTTCCTTTCGTTCTTTGTCTTTACTGATCACCGCGTGCGTGTGCATGTGTGTGTGTGTGTGTGTTGTTTCTCTCTCGCTCTGATCCGCCGTGGTCTCGCCGTCCTCTCCCATGATCGACTCTTCGACCTCCATTACACGCGCACACCCTCACCGACACCCACCCCCGTCCTCCCCCCACCCCCACTCCTGACCTCCTTAAAGTCTCCACCCCCAACCCTGGTAGCCGTGGGGCATGACATAAAGTTCAGCTATGAGTCCGTATCGTGTGCACACACACGCATACAGAAAAATATGCTTACCGCCGACTGTCGATATTCTCCCCAGAGAAATGGAGAGGGAGGGGACGGGGACGGAAGGAAAACGTACAGCTTAGGATCACCTCACGTGCGCCACGTAAGAGCGCAGCCGCGACGGTGCACATTATGCGGACCCCAAACACATAATTATGCGTGTTCAAGAAATCACTGGACAGCAACAACATAACGGATGGATGGGCGACTGACCACGCCTGTCAAGCCGTCGTGAGGTTCCATCCCCATGGGGACGATGCCTACACAGCCGAGGTGGAGGCGGGAGCGGTGTGCCCACCCACGCGCCGCACCCGGCCACTATGCTCCCTTTGTGTTTTTCGAAGGTTCTCCTTCGCCATTTCGCTAAAGCCCCCATCCGGCGAACAGGCGGCGACAAAGGGAAGAGAGGAGAGTGTGGGCGCGGGATGGTAGAACAGGATGAAGAGCGCGGCGCGTCTGCGTCATCATCCTTTGGTGCGTAGGTGGGTGGGTGCGTCTTTCCCTCTCTCGCTCTGTGTGTGTGTGTGTGGGTGTGTGTTTGTAAGTGTGTGTGTACGTGTGCTCGCAAAGCTGAGAGGGGAGGGGGGTAGTGGGAGTGGCTGGAGGGAGAGGGGTGGTAGAGAACGACGGAGTCATCAGGCGGGTGCTAGGTACAACCACGACGGCAAGGGGGAGCCACACACACGTTCGCCGCTTCACGCTGCTGCCCTCCCTCCCCCCCCCCTCACGACGCAGCTGTCGATGTTACACTCCCTCACGAAGAAGATGGCTGGGGCACACTTCTTTCTTCGTCCTGATTTTCTGTCGTTTCCTGCGGGGCGACGTGGTCCCCTCCTCCCCTCCCTCCATGCGCACGCATCTCCCTCACTTTGGGTGCCTTTGTTTTGATGGAGGACGCACAACACCCTTGGGAACTGAACCGTGGTGAGGGGGTGGTTGGTGGTGGTGGGGGGGGGGAATACGGCGAACATGCACAGCGCCTCTTCCCCCTCTCCCCTCACCCCACCCCACCCCGCATCCCTTCACCGGCACACACATTACAAGCTCCATCAGCCACAGCAACAAGAGATGTAGAGAAAGCATAACGCGCGCGAGAGCGAGAAGGTGAGACACATATTATGGGGAATGCCAACGCCCAACTCTTCTGCTTACCTCCGCACCTCCTCCGCACTCCGTCCTGTGCACAAGCACAGGCCTACGCGCGCATGTGTGCTCTTGTATGGTGGACGCTCTTTGTGCTGACCGGTGTGGCCCTCTCGGTGTAAGCGGCACGACCGCACACACCACAAGTCGGGTCGATGGAGGCGAGTACCCTCTCTTGCTCAATGGCCTCCGTGTAAAACCCTCCCTCTCCTCCGAACTCTCCCACGTGGTATACACACACACATACATACATATATATATATATACATACATACATACATATGTACATATGTACATATACATAGAAGAGTAGAAGGAGAGCGAGTTTCATTTCTTTTTTTATTTTTCTCTGCTGTGGTCTACACACACACACACACACGCAAAAAAAAAAGAGGAGTGCGATAAGTAAAAAAAAAAAAAACGACGTCGTCACGTACACGTGTGCTCCGTTGTCTGTGTAGTTGTCTGCTGCCCTCCCCTCCCCTCCCCTCCCCTCCCCTTCCTATCCCCTCCCGCTCATCTCTGTGCCTTCTGTGTTGTTGTTTTATATGGTTTATCCTCATCTCTCATCCTTTCCCTTTTCGTATTTGCTTTTCGCTCCTGTACAAACGGTGATGCAAGCCACGAACCGCTATACCAGCAAGTCGCATGCCACGGCGGCGGCTGGCGGCAGTGAGGATGCGCCCGGTGCCTCAGGTCGCGATGATGCGCAGAACACCACGGCCGCGAGCTCGGACTGGAGCGTGAGACCGTCCGACGACACCGCCGCCGAGTCGACCTCGGTGCAGACAAACAGTCTATCTCGCCTTAACCCCGCAGCCACTCCGTTCAGTTTCACGGGTGTCGGCGCGGCTGCCGCTGCAGTGGCGGCGTCGGGTGGCGATATCACCGGAGCCAGCACCATCTCGTCGCCGCACCACCACACAGCCATGACGTCTGGTGCCGGCATCGACGCTGGGGTGTCTGGAATGCCCGGTGGTGGAGGTCGCGGGATGGGCAGCATGCTGAGCACGAAAGCGGCAGCGAGCGGCATGGACATTAACAGTCCGAACTCCTATAGCATGGTTCAGGGGCAGGGCATGATGGGGATGATGCCGTATATGATGTCCGGTGGCGGTGCCGGTGGTGCCGGTGGTGCCGGCGGTGGCGGCCACGGTGTCATGGGTAGCGGCCGCATGGGCACCGGCAGCCCAAGCAGCTTCCTCCCTCCTCCCGGCGAGGACACAGATCAACAGGAACTGATGCGGCTGCAGCAGACGAACTACCGTGTCAAGATGCTGCCGCCACCGTTGACGTACGAGGTGCACCGCAAGATATGGTCGAGGAACGAGTACGGCGACGAGGACGACAACGACGAGGATGACGTGCACAGCCACGGCCACGGCGGTGCTGGCGGCAACGTCGATCAGGAGCACGAGAGCAGCGGCGGGGGCAGCATTGCCAACGAGGACCCCATCGATAAAGAGCAGCGCCTGGAGGCGTACAAGCAGATCATGCTGCGCTGGTACAGCCACATCCACGTCCTGGAAGGGAAGCCTGAGGTGGCGAAGCGCCTTGTGCGCGTGCGCCGGGCCTGCCCAAGCATGGAGGAGGTGGTATACAGCCTAACACACCCGCAGCAGCCAGGTGCTGCCCTGGAGACGGAGGCGGGTGGCGATGATGAGTCCACCCCGACAGCGGTTCCGCCTCCGCTGACGGCCTCCGCCACCGCCGCGCACCGCGGTTCAGATGGGATGCCGGATATGGAGGAGATCCTTGCCACATGGTCTTCCCGCTGCTGGAACTGGTGGCAGGAAACTGTGAAGCGCAAGCCACGGCGTGCGCGTAAGCAGGGCGAGCTGCCGATCACGGGCGGCAATGGGCCTTCGGGCACGAGCATGCCAACATCGGCGTTGCCGTTGCCCGGCATGACCAACGGCGGCGTGATGCCACGCAATCCCTCCTCGCGCAACATGGACATGGGAGACCCCGCCGTGCCACCCCCGCCACCGCACTTGACCGGCGGCGGAGGTGGTCCCTACACACACCCGAGCTCTTACGCGAACAACGACGGCTCCGGGACGGCTGCCGGCATGCCCGTAGTGCCGTCCTACAAATCCTTCACCGACCTCTCTGAGGAGGGCATGGACGGCCCGGCTGCCGCATCGGGGTCCCTCAGCCACTACTCACCTCACCATAATGACGGTGGCTCCTTCGCGCCCTCGCAGACCCAGCCATCGCATCCGGCACTCCCCCATGACGCCTCCTCGATGGCGTCGATGTTCACCGTGAACGGCACTCGCCCCGCAGCCCTGCGTGGGTCGTCCGAGGACTTCTTGGAGAATGACCACCTCACCCTCGCCTTCACCACGGAGCTGCTCAAGTCCCTGGAGGAGTAGTGAGCAAAGCCGGGAAACACGTCCAGCAGCGAAGAGCACGCCACCGACGTGTTTCTCAGGGGTGGAGGAGAGGCAGGAATGGGACAACAAACACAGGGTGGCTGCTGGCGTGCATCGGCGAGGGAGAAGCCAAGAACACCGTTCGCAACCTCGTGTGCGAGCGCGGCACCTCGGATGCCCCCCTCCCCTCTCCCCCTCCCCCTGTCGTGTGTGTGTGTGTGTGTGTGTGTGCGCTCACACGTGCCTACATGAAACATAAACCAAAACAAACAAAGAAGAGAACATTTTTTTGTCACCGATAAAGTAGTAAAAAAAAAAGGGCGTGTCTGTTTTCCGGTGTGCGCATGTGCGTGCATGTCTGTGTGCGTGTGCGTGTGTGCGGCCGCGTATCGCCTTTCTTCTTTGTTGTGTTGTTTAACGCCTCTCACTCCCGTTCCGTTTGTGTTTGGTTGTTGCTGTTGCTGTTGTTGTTGTTCCCCAAGCCTGTTCCAAGACCTCCATCTAAAAATGCGAAAGCATCAGACTCCTCCCCCTCCCCTCCCCCATATCAACCGCACCGAACCTCCTTTTTCCTCGAGGAGAAGGGACAGCGCCCTCCTCCCCCTTCATCCCATTCCTTCCATATGCGTATACCAGCAGCTCCCGAACGTTTCTTGACGCTTGTGTGTGTGTGTGTGTGTGTGTGTGTATGGGGGAGAGAGGGAGAGGGGGGAGGGCATCTATGTGTATGTGTGTATGTGTTTGTGTGTTCAAGTGCACGGATGACACCGGCGGTGCCTCCGACCATAATGCTGCGAAAGGTGTCGGCCAGTAAAAGTACCTGCTATATCTATATCTATCTGTATAGAGAGAGATATAGATATCGATGCAGGACATTTCAACGAAGACACTGTACTCCTCAGACCTTTCTATGTGATGTGATGCCATGTGGGTGTGGGTGTGGGTGTGGATGTGCAGGTCCCGGAGGTGAGACAACTTCCTCTTATGCTTCTCTCTCTGTGTTATGTTGCTGTAGTTCGTAGATGCTTTGCTGAGTCGAAACACAACCTGTGCGAGGGTAGAGCGTGCCGCGCGACGTGTCGATGGAAATCGAAGCGAAGGATCGGGGCAGAGCGGATGACAAGCGATGGCGCGCACCGACGCCACATGGGTAGCCATGAATAGCACTAGAACTTTCTCTCCCCACACCCCTCCCTCTCTCCTTCCCTCTTTGTGCCTATTGCCGTTCTGCAGGCCACACACGTGCGGGGGCAGTGGTGACGCTCTGGCACCGCCCCTCCTCCCCCTCCCCTCCCCTCCCCGACACAGTGGCCCATGAAGGAGTTTGCCGAAAAATGAAGCATTACACGAGTAGAGTTACGTGCGCTTTTTTTTTTCTCTGACAAGGTGGGGGGAGGGGGGAACTCGGTCAGTTGGATTTCAAAACTTCTCGGGGAGGCATCACCGAATATGACCGGCGGCAGCAGACATGTCGGTCTTTGGCAAAGAAATGGTCGAGATCACGACGAATATCGAAGAGGTCGTAAAGCGCTTGCCACCACAGAGGTCCACCACGAAGACAGCAGCGACGGAAGCCCAAGCAGAACCGCGGGGACCGCAGTGAAGGGCAACGCTAGCAGCAACAGCAGCCTCCTGCTCCTGCACGGCGCCCTCTGCACACCGGCCTTCCCTTGTACCTCGGTGCAAAGGCCGGGTGCTCTACATCGGGGGCCCAACTCATGGGGGACGGTGTCCAGCGGATCGGAGAGCGCAGGAACGGGTCACAACACAGAGTGACTGCAAAACCGCCAGAGGCTACGGTTTTGGAAGGGGGAGGGGGTGCACGGTCGCAGCTCAGCAGACGACCCGAACAGAGGAGGACGCGATGAGAACCACGGCGGCTCAAACGCAAGGCTGCAGAACGGCACGCGGTCATTCTCGGCTCGACGGTACAACAGCAAGGGTCGCAGCGTTGATGTATGTGGTCTCTCATCTCCTGGTGCTTCACCTGGATCCCTGCCTATCCATTGGAGGGAGGGGGGCGAGGTGAGGCATCGCCTGCGAGCGCGTCGTCCTATCACGGGTACCTCGTCTACGTTCCCCCTCTTGCATTCTCTCGCTTTGTTACACACACACACACGCACACGCCACCACACCTCAGATGGTCCGCAGCAGAGAACGATAAAAACGGAGTGCACGGATAGCAACAATGCAACTGTGAGGCATCTCCCGGCTCACTTGGGGAGCGGAGGTGTCTCTCTGCTCCTCAGCTGGAGGGACTCGCGATGGCCGCACTCGCATCGTCAAATGGCTTTTGCGACTAAACTCCTTCCCTCTCCCCCCCCTCTCCTCCTCTTCTCTGCCCCTCTCCCCATCCGTCTCTTCGGTGACACTCGATGACCCCCACCCCGTGTGGTCGCTGCGTGTCGTTCTATGTGTGTCGGCTCATGGACTCGCCCGTGCTCCCCTCCCTCTCCCACGTCTATTCCTGCAGCCCTACAGCTACCGCCTGCATCTGCGCACATCTCTCCCTTTCCGTACCCACATTCCTATCATCATGGTGCGCACGCGAGAGAAGAAGCCTAAGGGCGACAGCGCCTTCACGACGCGCAAGCAGAAAGTCGGGCGCAAGAAGCTCGCCCCTGCCACCGCCACACGGGCCGAGGTGCACGCCCGCACTCTTCGTCTCACCACGTCTACCGCGATGTCTGCTGCCATGGCAGCACCGTACGTGAAGGACCCAGCTGCGCATCCTGCGTCGTCTGAGACGACCTCCGCGGGCATGAAGGACAGCGCGTCCAAGAGCACACGTCCCATCATCGCTGTGCAGAGCTTCTCTGAGCTGCTCTCCGCGACGCATCACTACAAGGCAGCGCAGCGCTCCTCGGCCTTCGCGACACTCACGCGTCTGCTGCGCATTCAGAGGGAAAAAGATAACGCCGCTGGGGCGGGGACGGCGGGACACGGCGGGGGCGCCGCGTCAAACGTTTTTGAAGAGTACATGCGGTACTCCGCGAGCACGAATACCGCCGCGGATGCTGCGGGGGTGCCGTCCTCCTCAGGCGCCTCCCTTACACGTCTCAGTGGTCTGAGTCCACTTGAGAGGCTCAAGTCGTTTGCTGCCGCACTGGAGGCCGTCACTGACACGGACGACGATGTTCGTCGTGAGGCGCTGCAGGCACTGCAAGTTCTTGTGGACTACCAGTGGATATCATGTGAGCGAGATGGGTCTCTCGCGCCAACGCCCTCGTCGCTGCCGGGACCGACCTCTACGCACGAAGCTGCGGAGCTGGAGCGCTGCAACGCGCGACTTCTGAGCATGCAGGACAGAGATGGCGGCCGGAGCAGCAGCCCTGGGGTGCCAGTAGCCGTCTCGGCGTCCACCTCGACCTCGATCACCTCGGTGGATCGCGTCCAGGCGATTCTTCAAGCGGTGCACGTGGCTCTCACCCACGCCCTCAAGCCTGTTCGTCTCTCGGGTGTCGAACTTCTCTCCCACCTCCTGCAGGTGGCGCCGCCGTCTCTGGTGCGCGCCGCTGCGCGTGCGGTCTGTAAGCATCAGACCTCCTACTACGCCACACCGGCTGCAACCGCAACCTCGGCAGCTGGCACGGCCACCACAGCAGCGCTGGAGGCGGCCCAGGCACGCGCCGCCACACTACTCGAGGAAGAAGAGGTGTGGATGCTGACGCTGGTGCGGCGCGTCTCTTCACTGGTCTTTCGAACGAAGCACGTGCCGGTGCTGCCGGCGCTGCTAGGCGTCTTCCTCGGCGAGAGTGGCATTAGCGCTTTCGGCGCCACAGCCGAGGATTCCATCACCGCTGAGCTGCTGCACACACACCTTTTGCTCGGCGGCGACGTTGCATCACACGTCATGAGCGCCTCCGGGGCGAGCGACGCTGTCCATGGCAGCAGTGGCGGCACTCTCTGGCGCTACCCGGAACTCGTGAACGCTTTCTTCGACGACGTGGCACCGCAGTGGGCGAACAAATGGAAGGAGCTGATGGAGCTGCGACTGGAGCTCTTGCGGCACGACGACAAACTAGCCATGGCCTCAGCCCTTGCCCGATCGTTCGCCGTCGTTATTGTTTTCTTGAAGCGCCAACAGCAGCAGTGCCTCGGCGGCAGGGTCGGCCGCAGCGGCTCCGTGAACTTCTTCTCACGGAATCGTATGCACTACATCAAAGCCCTCTTCGTTGAGAAGATGCCGGTAACGATGCACGAGCTGCTGCTCATGCCTTCTGCTGGTGCATCCCCCGCGTCCTCCAGAACAGGCGCAACGGCGGCGGCGACGGCGCTATCGAAAGCCATGAAGGCGCGCCTGGAGCTGGGGCTGGCCCTCGTCATGGTCTGCGTCCCTCTCGCTGGCACCGAGGAGGGATGGCACCTCATGCGGGACTACTTCTCCATCGTCTTTTCCCTTCCCCGAGCTACCTCGCCGCCACCGGACCCCTTCCGCTTCCCGACCGTGGCGCTACTGGAGATGTCGGTGCGTCTGTTTGCGCAGGTGATCCGGCTCTACCCGTGTGTTGCCCCGCACTTCCAGGTGGCCGGCGACGCCGCCGCGATACCGCCTGCTCAGAGCACGTGGCTAGGCGACTTCTCTGTCCCCTTTGTGTCGTGCTCTGACGCGAAGGGCGATGGTCGCCGCAGAGCGAGAAGAGACCGAGGTGACGCTCCTGGTCCTTTAGTGTCGTCGCAGGTTACCCCTTCCTTCCACCAGCACATCACCGTGGCTGAGCGTCTGCTCACCTTCCTACCCGCCGTTCTGACCACCATCATCAGGCACCTGGTGCCACGCTCGGACTCCCTCAACGCCGGCGCTGGTGATGCGGCAAGCGACGATATGGCTCTCGTGCGGGTGCTCCTCTGCGCAGCCACGATATTGGAGTGGTTCGCGGCACTTCCCGAAGACCTTCTCCGTCGCGGTGGTGCTGCTCGCAGGAAGAGGCACGGCGGTAAGACTGACAGCAGCTGTGGCGACGCAGCCACAATAGCGCAGCGACTGGAAGAGGCCTTTAGCTTGGTGCCACGCCTTCTGTTCGCCCTTCGAGAACAGTCGCAGATGGGGCAGCGCAGGCCCGAAGCAGTGAAGCGCGCACGTGCAGAGGATGAGGGGGACAGAGACAACCGCGTCGGCGACGCACCCCCACAGACGGACGACAGCGCAGCGGCGCCCGTAGTGACGCGCACCGGCGTCCTCCTGTCGTACAACGGGATCGTCGATGTGCTGGTGCACCGTTTCTTGCGGGTACTCTGGTTCTTGAGCAGCAGCGGGCATCCTCTTCTTCATGACCGCCGCGCCGCCTCCACAGGCAAGTCCGCTTCCTCTACAGCTTCGACGTCCGTGTCGCCCTCCGCGCCCCTCGCTGCTCTTCTCACCAAGTCGATCAAGTTTCTCTTCGGTAGCGCCGGCGTATCCGGTGTGCTGCAGCGGTGCACGACCCCGACAGTGCTACTGGCGCACAGCACGCTCTTCTACCTCGGTGGCGGCGGTAGTGCATCGAGTCCGATCCCGTTGGTAGGCAGCACCGATGCGGTTAGCGTGGCCGCGGCAGAGACCGAGAGGACACCGATGGTTGAGGCAGTGGAGAAGTGGGCCGATGTGCTCGACGTGATAGGGACACTCCGGGCCCGCGTGCACATGGATGCGTGACACGGCGTCCCATGAAGCTGGAACGGAAGACTGGGTGACATCCTCGTCGCTACGGTTGTAGGCGTGTCGCTCACGTGAACCGCTGCCCCGCCACCAGCCCTCCCTCCCCTCCCTCTCCAGTGGTGTTGTAGCTTTCCCCGAATCGCTAAGTAAACAATAAGCGTCGTTCATTTCTCTACCTACGTGTGTGTGTGTGGGACGGGGGGGGGCTGTCTTGATGCCCCCCCCCCTCAGCCTCTCTCCTTCGGTGACGGGTGCACTCTCTTTTCTCTCGCGAGGCCCCTTCGCCCCGCTCTTCGAGTAAGGACAACGGAATCTCTGGGCAGTCCTCGCCGCGGCGCCTGCTGCCCTCCTACTGTACTTGATCTTGCACTGCAGGCACACGCCATTACGCACTCACACAGCCATCTCCCTCGCTCCCCCCTCCTCGTCCTCTTTCTCTCTGCACATCAGCTCGCGCGCACGCTGACGCACACGTTTTACGTACGTACCCAGACCTGCGGTGAAACGCCCAGCGCCCTCGCCGCCAGCCCACGCCCCTGCACACGCGCGGGGCAACCATGAGCTCCCAGCAGCAGGATGGATTTGAAAAGTCTCGGGAGAAGGCAAAGGAGTACCTTAGCAAGGATGCCATGAAAGAGCTCAGGGCCAGCCTCGACCCCAGCGCGACCCGCGCCCGTCACGGTCTCTTGCCGAAGGACTTTCAGACAACCGACGAGGAGCACGAACGGCGGGTAAACGACTACATCCAGAACCACAGCACGTGGCGCAAGGACGTCTACGTTCTCCGCAGCTACGAGTACTGGAAGCTGCGCGCCGACTACTACCCGTACATTCACCGTAGTGACGAGAAGGACAACTTCTTTCTCCGCGGCATCACGTGTCACCCGCGCCTATCTGACTACCCCATGTGCAAGGCCGTCATCCGTGATTACTTTGTGTGCCGTGACAAGAACCCGGTGCTGCAGATCTTCAACGCGTGTGCGCCGCTGAAGGAGCAGTTTTGTGCGTGCATCAACGAGGTCTTTCTCAAGAACCACGAGCGTGGCGACAAGAAGTTTAACGCCCACCGTGACGAGTTCTTTGAGGCACAGCGGTCAAAGCGATTTGCGAAGTTGGTGACCCATGTGGAGGAGTCCATGGAGGCCAAGACAAAGTTGCAGGACTGAGCAGAAGGCAGCAAACATCGACGTATGGCGACGTCAATGCCCAGCAGAGAGAGAGAGGGGGGGAGATACCAAGAGAGGCGATGCGTGGACAATTTTTTCGTGCGTGTGTGCGCGCGTTTCCCAGTGAGTGCTGGTGCTTCGTGCTTTGCCCCGCTCTCCCTCCTTGGCCCTCTCCCCTCCCTCCCTCCCTCCCTCCTCTTCTCCCACCCACCCTCGCACCCGCCTTTGCTGATGCCTTATCCTCTGTCGTTGTTTGTCTCAGGAGTGTGTCTGTGCTAGTCCGCCCGATCCGAGGTGATGGCCCTGTTTGTGCGTGCCTCTTGCGGCCGTCCCTGTCTGTCTTCTGATGGTATCTTGTCGTCACTCGTATCACTTGGCTGATGCGCACACACACACACATCTTAACTACCCCTCCCCCTCCCCTTGCTCTCCTGGACGACACACGTCCGATGGTAACGTTGCTGGCTTGCCAGGTGGCAGGACGGAAGCGGCGGTTGTCGCTGAGAAGTAAACCGAAACGACACCAATGGTTCGCCCCCCCCCCCTGCGACTCCTCCACCACGCACCACTCTCTCTCTCTCTCACACCTCTGACGTCGCGCCAACCTACTCCTGATCCGCCCACCCCGCACCCCTCACCGTCTACGCTGCCGATGGCTTTGTGGGTGTGTGTGTGTGTATACACACGGCTCCATTGGGTGTCATGATGAAGCGTTTTTCTTCCTCCTCCTCCTCTCTCTCTCTCTCTCGAGCCCCACCACAGAGACACACGCACACGCACACACACACACGCACACGCGCGCACACAGTCATGGCGGCCGTATTCATGCGTGTCGGTGAACTGGCGTGTCAGAAAGACTCGTTCCTGCGGGAGTTGACCGCAACTGTTGTCTCGTGCGAGCCGGCCAAGATGGCAGTGGCAGCGGCGAAGAAGGCGAGGGGCACCAGCAGCGACACAGTGGCGTACGACGTTATTCTGAGCGACTCCGTCCTTTTTCCAGAAGGTGGTGGTCAGCCCTGCGACTACGGCACACTGCGAGTGGTGTCGGGCGATGATAACAAGGCCGATCCCTCGTGTGAAGCCACCGCCGCGCCACCGCTCTCCATTACGAACGTGCGCCGAGTCGGGGACACATGCGTGCTCACCAGCCCCGCCCCCCTCCCCGTGGGGGCTACGGTGCACCAGATGGTAGACTGGCCCCGTCGGATGGACCACATGCAACACCACACCGGCCAGCACCTGCTCACTGCCGTGGTAGAGCGCAAGGACACGCTGTCGTTGCCCACCGTGAGCTGGTCCCTAACGCACCCTTACTGCTTCATCCAGGTGGACGTTGGCAGCTACGCAAGCGACCCGGCCTCGCCGTATCACGCTTACATCACCAAGGAGAAGAAAATCGCGGACGAAATGGTGACGAAGATCGAGGCGCTCTGCAACGACGCGATCTCACACAGCACTGCCGTGGAGTGCGACGTGTTCGAAAATCGGGAGACGTATATGCGGGAGCAGGATCGCCGCCATCAGGCGGCTGCGGCCTCGGCAGACGGCGGCGAGGAAGCCTTTCGAAGCCGTGGCATCCCAGAGGACGTGACTGGACCAATTCGCATCATCTCGCTGGACGCCATCGACAGCTGCACCTGCTGCGGCACACACCTGCACACACTGGCAGAGCTGCAGGCCATGTACCTCCTCCACCAAGAGGTGAAAGGGACGCTAGTGAAGCTGTACTTTATCACTGGCGAGCGGGCAGCGCAGCAGTTCCATGCCATGTATCAGCGGGAGCGGCATTTGATGCCGGAGTTGGGTGGCAGCAGACCCAACGACTTTGTCTCCGTCGTGCAGCGCCGTTCCAAGGATGCGACGGACCTTGAGAAGCTGATGAAGCGGTGGACACTGGAGCTAGCGAGTGTAGAAGCGCAGCGCATCGCCGCCACCGTGCCATCGTCGCACGCCGCTGCCGTCACGGTACCCCTGCGTCGCGACGACGTAGATCTCGAGTTCTTCAACGAGGTCCGCGCACGGCTCGATGCAGTAGGGCTGCGCCGCGTCGTTCTCGTTTCCGCGTGGGCGGCAGAGCGGTGTACGGCAGGCACGCTCGCCAGCACGAAGGATGTAGCGGGCCAGGTCTTCGTCTCCGGCGGGGAGACGCCTGTGGACATGGAGAAGGCTGTCCAGCTGGTGAAGGAAACCCTAGAGGGGATGAAAGGGGGCACCTCCAAGCTGGGTTTCCGTGGGAAGGGCAGTCTGAAGGAGTGGGACACCCTCGTGGCGCGTCTGAAGGAGTAGCGAATCATGCAGGGAACGCAAGGAGTGAGGGAAAAACTGCCGGGACGACGGGAGGGCGGCGGGAGAGGTGAGCTTTATGGTGTTTGAGCCTGTGCACTCTCTGTAGTATGTCACCCCTACCCCTTCATCCGCTCTCCTCGCTCCACCAGTTGCACGTAGAAAAGTGAACGCACGCACGCACGCACAGAGACTACCTCCGCGTACGCAGGACAGTGGCGCTGTGGTGGAGATGCGTACAGACGCGCCGTCAAAAAAAAAGCGGGCGGGGGGAGGAATGCCAGTGGATGTCGCAGACGTCCGTCGCTGGTGCACACACACACATGCACATGCGTGTGTGCGGTCATGTCACGTGTGCAGCACATAAAATTAGGACATGTTTCCTCGACGTATTGATGACGGCCCATGCACGACGCAGGGGCTCGCTGCACAAGCACCGCCACCACCACCACCACCACTCCTCTCTCTCCCTCTCTGTATCCCGCACATATCGTCAGCTTCTTGTCACCGCTCCTTCCCCCTCTCCCTGCCACCTTTGAACGGATCATCAACCACGACGGCGACGACAACAACAAGGGAGAGATCACGTCACCTTCAAAGTCTAAGGTGAGTCTGTGCGCACGTGTGTGAGGAGGTGAGAGTGAGAGGGCTGGTGGTCTCTCCGTGTGTGTGCGTGTGTATGCCCGTGCGCGATTGCGTGGATGCGCTTTCTTGGTTTCCCTTTTGGCGCAGAGGGGCGACACACGTAAGTTGTAGAGACAACGAGCCGAGTAGAGAGAGAGACACACCCACCCGTGAGAGGCGAATCCGCGCGCTGCGGTGGTGCTATCGCGTGTTGCTGCCGTTTCCGTGTCTCTGACTGTGTGTGTGTGTGTGTGTGTGTGTGCAGCCTATCAGCTCTTAGTCATTGACGCTGGAAGACTCGCGTGGCCGCGACACACTTACGCACGGAGACACGGTTGGTGCAGGAACGCACAGCGCCAGCGCGATACCTCTCCCGAGTCCCCCTTCACCCAACCCTACCCTACCCACCCCTTCACCCACCCCTCTTTATCTGGACAGACGCAGCTGAACGTCCCCCCCCCCTCTTCCTTCGTTGCCCTGTCGCTTTTCTTTGCTTTTTTTTGTTACGGAAATGAACGGCAAAGACGGCCATTCACTGCCCTCAAGAGCTGCAGCGACAGCATCCGACTCCACCACCGCCGCCCTGACAGACGACTCATCGTACACGGTGGCAACGCGGCAATCTGCACGGCGGCGCAGCTTCCTCGACCTGGACGACGACATCTTCAATTACGTCTGCTCCTACGTGCCGGTCAAGGACCTTCTTCACAGCGTGGCCGTCGCGAGCCACGACACACGACGCCGCGTTGCAGCAAACCACGGTCTCTGGCAGCAGCTCTGGATGCGCTACCTGCTATTCTTTTGCAACGCCTTGGTTCCAACCGAAGCGGCAGCCCCCGACTCGGCGTCGTCGCCAGCGTCACCGACTCGTGGAGGATGGGGACTGGCCCCGCCGGATGCGATGGGCATGCTTCACACCAGCACTACAACGCCACCCAGCCATGATAGCGACTGGCACCTCTATCACTTTCACCACTCGGCGGAGGCGAAGCCGCACGTGGTGCAGCTCGAGAAGCTGCACATTATGCGCGAAGACATCGCTGACCCGGCAGCCGCGGCGTTACCCACCTCGCGCCGTTCTCCCAGCGAGTCAAAAACGGCGGAGGTCCAAGCACAGCTGCTGAGCTTCGCCCAGGCGTGCGCTACACAGACGGTGGCGCGGAATCTCACGTACATGACAGCCCCGTCCTCCCCCTCCTCCCCCTCCCCGCCGCCCAGTGCCCGGCATGATGGGGTACCACGGGGCAAAACCTTCGCGCACGGCAGCACCTTGCATGTGCGCAAACAACAACAGCGGCAGGCAGATCGGCTACAACGGGCGTTGCACTTCCTTCTCTCCACGAGCGGTCACCGACCGCGCTTTCACGACCGGCTCTGGGGGGCCACCAACGACGCTGAAAGGGAGTTCATCCGAAAGGCGCGCACGGACACGAAGCCGGCCAAGCGGCGAAATCCCCTGAGTCCGTCGTCGTCGCATGCACCGGCAGCGCCGCACTCGCCCCCACCGCGGGTCCGTCCGATGAGCTGGATCGACGACCAAGAAACCTCTGTCAAGGTGCTTCTCTTCGACGACGACACGCGCTCCGTCGGCGACGCCGCAGCGGTGCAGGCGGAACGCTCCAAGTTGCTGGCGTCCATCGCAAAGAACTGGCGCACCGCCTACGCCTCACACTTTTACCCAAGCGTGACGAACGGCAGTGAACCGGGAAGTCCTCTCTCGCGCGCCCCTGCGTCTAACTCTCCCGTCTCCGCTACGGCAGCGGCGACAGCGAGTGGTGGGCCGGCGCCGCCTGTGCCCGATGCCGAGCGCAGCCGCCAGGAGCAGCAGCTGAGCGGAGGACACGTCACATGGGAGCAGGTGTACCGACGCTTTCGGGACGGCAACAGCGTCACCATCCGCAGCACCGCGCGGATGCAGCAGCGGGCGGCAGCGCAGAGAAGAGATGTGGGCAGCGACGACGACGACGACGACGCGGCCATCCCCTCGTCGAGCAATCCTCTCTTCGATCTCCACCTGCTCGGCTACGAAAAGCGCAAGCAGGTGTACGCTGCAATGCTGTCCAGCACCGTCGAGGTCCCGGAGGGCATGGGCGCGTTCTTTGGCACGTGTGTCTCCGAGTCGTTCCTGCGATGGTGGTGCTGGCGGAACCGACGACGCACGGGAGCAAGTCAGGCACCCGCGGCGCCGCCGGCCAACGCCGTCGGCGATGATCGCGGAGGGCTTCCAGTACGACGCCACATTGCTCTCGCTCCTTTCACCACCGCCTGCGATGACGCATCGCCGCCGCGGTCGCTGTGGGTGGTGCGAGTGGCCGCCAGAGACCCACGCGACGACATCGGGAGAGGCGAGGCGGAGGACGAGTCCGTCACCTACAGCTCCTCGTATTCGGACATGAGCACCATGGCGAGCAACACCAGCAGCTCCACGCCTGCCTCGTCCTCCATCCGTTTTTCGGAAGAGAGAGAGGAAGAGAACGAGTTCACCACAGCAGAGGCTTCAAGCGAGCTCGAGACAGCCCATGCCGTGGCCGCGGTTGAAGACCCACACGTGGCGACAGCAGAGACGTTGTCTCCGCCAACGCCAACGCCAACGCCAACGCCGCCCTACCACCCGCCTGTAGCGGTGCTCTTCCCCCTTCCCCACATGCTTACGTATTGGTTCATGGTCCACCACGTCTCCTTCTACAGTCACCAGGTATACAGGCGCATGTGGGGTGACCAGGAACTCACCATCGCCGTGTGGAGCCGTATCCTCAGCCCCACTGGACACAGCGCCGAGTGTCGCCTCTTCTACTCGCTGCGATGCGCAACGTTTCCGCGCATGTTCACGAAAATGATGTTCACCCCCGGGGTGCTGCCATCGCTGACCCTGCAGGGCAAGATGGCGGAGCGCTCGTCGTACTGCTCCTCCTCCTCCTCGTCGTCGTCTTCGGCATACGACTCGCAGTCGTTGTCTCCTGATCCCGACGGTGATGCCGGTAACACGCCCCGGTCGTCGTCCGCGTCGACGGGTGACAAGGCGGTAGACAGTCGGCAAATCTACGACCTCTTCTGGACCGGCTTTGGCCGTGTGGAGGTGGACTCTGGACCAACCATCTCGCGATCGAACATGGTGCGTCTGCGCATCGCGCTCGGACTGCCGGTCGACTTTCCGATGGGGCTTCTGTGGAACGTGGTGATGTTCGCCTCAGGCATCGGCCCTCTCATTCTTAAAGAACACCGGCACTCTCTGCACTTCAACTACGCCAAGACGTTCACCGACGTCGTGGCGGACGAGTTCGGTGAGCTCGCATGCTTCGGCCTCGGTGCCCAGTCGCCAAACCGGAGGAACGACTCCACAGTAATGGCAAACCCTCTCGATGCAGAGGCGGCGATGTGGCGGCAACACGCCATATCCGCAACGGCGCCCGAAGTGGGGCAAGAGCACGTCGTACGAACCACCGACAACGATCAAGGGACCCCCGAAGCTGACGATCAGGCGGTGAATGAACGGCATCCTGCGCATCACGACACCTCTGCCGCCCCGACACCTGTCACGGGCACCACAAACTGGTCGTGGGACCTGGACTCCGAGTTTACCACTAACGAGGGCTACTGGTCACTTCCCGGCAGCGACGTCTCCTCCGGATACCTGTGACCACCATCACCATCACCCCCCGAACTTGGTGACGACGCGCACTGCAACAGTAACCTCATACGCACCTTCGAGTGATGCCTCTCTTTCGCTGCCCTGTACCACGTCAACCGTTTCGGTTTCGTGCCCGTGTAAGCATCGGGAGAGGCGAGGGGAGCAGCCCGTCTGTGTGTGTGTGTGTGCCGCATCAACGTGATTGAAGAAGCTGGAGAGAGGGAAGAGGAGTGAGCGAGAATGCGTAACGGGGGTGAAGGGCCGGGGGGCAACGATGGGCGTGTCTGCGCATCTTCCCCGTCAGTCCCTCCCCCTCCCGTCTCCCTCAGTGCAAGCGCATATCACCCCTGTCCTCCCCTCCCCATCCGTCCACCCCTGCTTGACGTGCAAATCCTCCCCGATTACCAGCGCATACACAAGAGGAAACTACCCTGTCATCGCAGCGATCCACGCGATGAACTCGATCACGAGTGCGTGCCCGCACGTCCATCCTACTATGGATTTCGTTCCACACGCCTACGCACACTTATGACGGGAAGACACCACCAAGCCCGCAGAAGCGCGCGTTTTCCAGGGGACGCTCGATCCTGTGCCACACACACACACACGCATGCAGCCTTCTCGCAGGCGCTGATGCGCCAGGGCGCTCTCTCCAGAGTACGCTGGGTGGTGCTAACGCCCAGCGAGCCAAGTTAAGGGGGCGTTCGTGGCTACTCTCTTGTACGTGTGTTTACATGTTTTCGTGTTCGCTACAGCTCTTGTTGCTCTCTCTCTCCCCCTCTTCCCTCGCCGTCTGCCGCACGGCCGCCCTATCCACGTCCCCACCACCTCTGGTCTCTCCATGCCGTCTGTGGCTTTGGTGCATCCATATCATTGGCCCGTGCAGAGCCCGCACCGCAGAAACTCTGTGTTGGTGCACGCACACACACACACACACACATATATATATATATAGACGCAAAGGTGAATGCACGTTTGGTATGCGTGCAAGCCGCACCCCGCACCCCTTTTATCGCCTCTCCCTCCCCCCGTCGATCCCTCCGCAGAAGCCGCGTCTTGTAGTGGTGCCCACCAACCTTGACAATGACCCACACAGCACCGCTTCTCTCCGCGCGCCTGTAGCATCTCAGTTGCCCATCCGGGAAGCTCTCGCCGCGTCTTTCACTGTGCAGTCGTTGTACATGCCCATTCGTGGACTCCGCCCTGAGTGTCGAACCGTCCGATGTGCGACCAGCAGCAGCAGCAGCCGGGATGTGGGTCATCTGAGCAACTATGACTCGGCTGCCGATGTGGTTGAAGTGCGACCTATCCGCACCATGCAAGACCTGCACACCACGCTACTGGGGTTTGCCCGCGCTGCGGCGACGCCGTTCACCTTGCGCCAAGCATCCTTGCCCCACAAGGTAAGGGCAGCGACGTGGTCGTCGTCGTCAGCAGCAGCAGCAGCAGAGACGCACAGCGAGGTTGTACTCCACTCGACACTGCTCCCCGACTCCAGCACCCAGTCTTCCGTTCCGGCTACCACCCCGGAAGCTCCTCAGGCGAACTCGTTCCCCGCGTCTGCAGTGCCGAACGGCGAGCGTCACCTTCTTCACCGCCTCCTCCTCCATCGCCGTGAAGGGCGACGGCGCGAATGTGACGCTGCCGCACGGAACGCGGCAGATGGCCCTGGCCTTCCGCCGTCCTCGTCTACCCCGGAGGCGCCGTCGGTGTCGGCGCCGGCCGCGACGCTGACATTTACGGGGGCCTCATGGTACCGTGCCTTCCAGCTGTTCAGTGAGGCGGTTCAGCAGCACCACGTGTCGCCAACGGCGCAGCACTTCAACCTGCTTCTATACATTGCCCAACAGCACGCACTATGGGGCCGGGCGGACGACGTGGAAGAATTTTGGGCGCATCTGTTGTCTTCAGTGCAGCAGTTGCGACGAGAGAAGATGCGCGACAATCGAAAGGCGGAGCAAGCGGAATGGAAAGGCGAGGAGAGGGTCGGACGACACAGCGCGGCGCCAGAGTTGGAGCAGCTCACGTCGTTGTCTCTACCGGCACACACACCACCAGCGTCGACGTCACCGTCACCTTCCATCATCACCCCCACCTCTGCCACAACGGCAGCCGCTCTGACGCGGCATGTGGACGAGCTGAACGAGATGGAGCAGGCCCTCATGCCCAACGCGCAGACGTATGAGTTGCTGCTCGGTGGCGCGCTGGCACGGGGACTGTGGGGCCGCGCACTCGAGTACTGTGCACTGCGCACTCGCAGTGGCGTTTCGATTATGACCGACGCCTCAGTGCGTCAAGTGCTGCAGGCGTACATTCTCGCAGGGGCATCCGGCGCCGTCACTCACGCCACCACGTCCCACATGGCGGCATCGGCATCAAATCTCGCACCGCATCGACTGAGGACAGATGATCGAGGACAGGTCCTTCGCGCGGCGGCGCAACCGCAGCGCAGCAGCAACCACTCCACCGCTCAAGGCGGGTCTGCACAGGAGTCGTACTGGTCCGCCGCGCTGCATTTTTTTCGGAGAAGCCTCCACCGAGTCTCCACCATGCATACGGTGTGGTGCATGGTAGCGCTGCTGCACCGCGCTAACCACCCGGCAGAGCTTGTGCACGTGGTCAGAGAAGATTGCGAGCGACTGATGCAGGCATCCCTACGATCCCTTGCCGCTCATGCGTTGACCTCCGTCGAGAGAGCGGCACTCGTGCGGACCCTAAAGATGGTGAGTGACGCGGCCTGCGAGCTTGGCGACTGGCGCACAGCGCTGCAGGTGCTGCGCGAGGTTGTGGAGCTGCGCCATCAGCTGCTCTCCGAGCGCACGGCATCGTTGGAGCAGCGCTGGGGTGTGCCACACCCATCAGGAGGAGAGGCGGGCATGCCGTTTGCCCCTGTCGCAGGCGGAGACGCTGCAAGTGGTGCCCCAGGTGTACCGCTGTCTCACATCACCACTCAGCATCTTGCGTCACCGAACCTGATTGGGGCCGGGATCAGCGACGAGGACCCCCTTCTCGATGAGGTGCAGCTCTCCCAGTATGTTCTGAAGAACACCCTTCACACACTACGGCGCGTGCGCCGCTACGCGCAGGTGATCGATGCGTACAGGGACACTCCGGGGCCATCCGCAGCAGCCGTTGATGCGGCGGCGGGCGCAGCACGCGAGGAGGATGACGATAGTACCGTGGTGTGGCGGAGCATGTGGACGCCAAGTGCAGTGGGCTACGTGGCGCAGGCAGCGCTGGCGGTGCGAGATCTGGACTTACTTCTTGAGCTCTGTGGACTGGCACCCCAAGGTTTAGAGGTTGCTTCAGACGACGCAGCAGTGAGCTTGAGCATCCCTACCGAGGTCTACGATGCCACCCTGCGCCTTATCCAGTACAACATTGTCCGCCAGCGCTGTGAGGAGGAGAAGTCGGGCGTGTACCCAAGCACAGCTGCCGCAGACGGAAAGGGACGCGATAGGTTGCAGTGGGATGTCCTCTCGCAGCGCGTGTACAAGGTATACCGCCAACGTGCTCTTCGCACGCTCGCGGATGAGACCTCGCCGTACCACGCGTACCTGGAGCGCGCGTGCCATGCGTCGAGTGGGGGTGAAGGCCATCCAGCCGTCGCGCGCAGCGCGACAGCAGTGACTGCTGTAGCTAAGCTTGATGCCCCACTTCTCTCCACCTCGCACAAGCCACTCATACAGTTTCTGGCGCAGTCCCTCCAGAGCGACGTCGATTCTTCGCCCGTCACCGCCTCCCTTCAAGAGGAGACCCTGAAGGAGCTCCAGCGCATCCGCCGTCCCGACACACTGGCCATCGCACTTGTCATGGACATTTTACGCAGCGAAGCATTGCACCCCCGCCTCTCCGGCAAAGAGGCGCAGTCGCTGCTTGCAGCGGTCCAGCAAGTGTTGGACATCATTCTGGCGGAGCAGCACATGGAGCCCATCCAGCTGCTGTCGATGTCGCCGCATGGCTCAGCTACTCACGAGGCCAACGGCAGCGGCAGCGCACAGTCACAGCAGTCATCGCGCTACCATCGCTGCCGGTCAGGCTCCGCCTCTCTCCCCGCCTCCAGACCTGCTGCAGCAGAAGATGCCTCGAAACTCACACCGGCGCAGCTCGCGTCTCTCTCCACGCTTACAGCCGCTGCCGCTCACATGAGCTTCGACATTCTGGCGCGCGTGCAGCCGCTGACGCTGCTGACGTACATTCCCGCCTGTGTGGAGCTGGCGTGGCTGCCCAGCACCGCAGCGCCGGCACAGCTGCAGCTTGCACAGCAAGCGGTCGTGCAGTGGGCGGACGAAGAGCTCAAGAGGGGTGCCATTCTTGCCGCCGAACCTCAGCGCGCCGCCATCCCCCAGATGAAGTCTACTCCTAATGGCATTGTCGGCAGTGGTGGCGCTGCTGCTACGCGCAGTGACGCGATGGGTGCCAGCCCAGCCGCGATTGAAGCAAGCGGGAGAAGCGCCGTGGCTCACTTTGTGCTCATGTATACACAGTTCTCCTCTCGCAAGGAGATTATATCGAGTGGGGCTCCACCACTCGTCGCGGGATCGTCCACGGCGGCGGCGGCAGCGAATGGTCGCGCTGTGCTGGACGCCGCTGCCCAGGTACTGGTGCAGCTTCAGCGAAGCAAGCCGGGTCACCCGCCTACCGCAGCCATGTCTGCATTCATCTCAGTCCTGCGACACGCCTGGACGGAGAAGACATCCCCTGCCCATGGACCGCTGCCTCTCGAGACGACGTCGCTGCACAATGCGGAGCTGGAGCTGGTGGTAGTGACCTCTCTCAACGCGGTGGTGCAGCAGGTGGGTGCGTCCACGGTGGGCCGCTGGACCATGTGGGGCGACTGCGTCGACATGGTCATGACGTACATGGACTCACCGCTCGCCACTACGCGGCGACGAGGGACACAAATGGAGAAGGCACCAGCGGCGGTGATGCACCCCGCGTCCCTGCCGCAGTCTCCCCCCAACTCCTGGAGGCGGGCAGAGGCAACGTACGAGACCTTGCGTGTGCTCCACATGTTCATCCGCCTGTGCGACAAGGCCGAGACGGGGTTTGTGGAGCGCGTGACGATGGACTGGCTACTGCTCGGGGCCGATAGCACGCGTAGCAGCAGCACCGGGGGCGGTGGATGTGCTTACCGTGAAAGCAGCGATAAGGACGCAGCGCGGCACAGCAGGGTCATCACGCCGGTAGAACACTTGCGGTGCCTCTGTGAACTTGCTCACAAGCAGCTGCGTCGTGCTCCCCCGGCGCCGCAAGAGCCTTTTTCACCGCCAGAGCTAGAGTCGATGCAGCTGCTGCTGGATGCACTGACATGGGCGTGTCGGCGGCAGGCGAAGCCTCTCGTGCGCCGATTGTACGGGACCCTCGCCCCGTGGCTTGGCACACTCCTTCAGGATGCTGCCCTGCCGCCACCGACCTCGCCAACAAGCCGCGCGCGGTCTGTCGCTGCCGGTGCTGAGTCAGCTGGGGAAAAGGGGGAGCTGCTCCATCACCAGCTGAGCCGCCTGCGTGAGACGGCACTCACTGCGTGCATGACAGTGGCGCAGTGTCTCTCAAGCGGACCTCGTGTGGAGGTGTTGCAGGATTGGTCGCTGCAGCTCCGCGCTCTTCGCCAGCTGACCAATCAAGGCAACGACTCAGTCTCGCTATCGGACTTCGGCAGCCAGCAAAAGGCGGCGGCTCTCATCGACGGTATCGCCGCCGTCGCCGTTAAGCTGAAGCGAACCTGGCGGTACCTCTTGACCGAGCTCGCCCTCGACAGTCACCGAGCGGTCGGTGAGGCGCACCAGTGGCGAAGCGCCTCATCATCGCTGCTGCCCTTGCAGCTGCCGGAAACCGTCCTACGCCACAGGAAAGAGGTTGAAGACGCTGCTGAGTCATTTTCGGCGTGGTGCGGCGCAGAACTTCTCCCGCGGCTGGTCCTCCCGTGCTTGCGTGCATGTGTGGAGCATGACACGCTGAGAGGTACCGCGCCTCCCATCGCGCCACCACCCGGTGCGACGCCTTCGTCGCCGCGTGCCCTCGTCACGGCGGCACTGCACAAGGTGGTCGAGGCTGTTTGGGATGTCGACTTCACTGCCTTTGTGTGGCAAGTCCGCTTCTGCGCACGCGAGGGTGTCGATGACGGTGGTGCGCGCGTACAGATGCTGGGACGGCTGCGCAGTCGCGGTTATCACACCCTCAGCATGGAACTCTGCTGGCCAAATGCGGACGGTGCGTCACAGCAGTTGGCACGTCACCTCTATATTTGGATCCTCTTCACCGTCCACGGCGCCCCGGTGGGGGCGGGGGTAACAGAACTTTGTCGCGACCTTGCCACCCTCGACGTCTTTCACGGGATACAGCGTGCCACGAATTGTGCGGTTGCACAGTCAGGTCAATCAGCGGCCGGCTGCACCGCCACCGCGGCCTCGCCGATGCCGTTCTTTCTCTTCTTTGCGCAGGAGGTGGACACGCTCACCGAAGCGAAAGTTGCGGAGGCACTTTCCTCTGCCACCTGTGCCAACTCTGCTGCCACCGCCGCTGCTGCTGCTGCTGGCACCGATGACTCATCATCGCATGTGGTGGGATTAGCGCGGATGGCAGACGGCCGCACTGCCATGGAGCACCTCACGAAGCCCCTGGTGCACTACACCCCGTCGGTGCTGCGCGTCGTGCAACAGGCAGCGCAGTGGGTGCTGTACCTCACTCTCTGCGAAGGTACGGCAGATGTGCAGGCCGCTGGAGGAGTCGCGGAGGCGGTTCACGCGCATTCGCCTTGTCCTTTGTCCGTCGTGGCTCAGAAACCTCGATCTGTAGGCTGCGCTGTCACCGCCCGCGCCGCCCTTCCTTCTGCGCTGCTGCTGCGTCGCTCCCTGGCCTGGGCAGGGCAGGCGCACGCCTATCATGCTCTTCTGCGTGTGGTCGAGGCGGCGGCACATGAAACCCTGCGGGAGCCAGAGGCAGTCGTGCACGTCTTCCGCTACATGGAGCGACTTGGCCGCGCAGCAGAGGGTGCGGACGTGGCGACGAGAGAAGGAGAGACCATCTTGACCCCCACCCCTGTGGAGGGGTTTCTGGCCTTCTACATGAACTCTACCACTCTGCGCCGCGCGTCTCCAGTGAGTGACCGGGTATGTCTCGCTGCTCTCCTCGCATGCGCCGCGAACGTCCGCAGAGACGACGCCGCCACGTCGCCACCCACCGTTGACCTCCTCACGTTGCTCACCGCCTTCACTCACGTTGTCTCGGACCACCTTGTGACCGAGTGGCAGCAGGGCCGCCTCTCCCCGCATCAGTCCGCTGTCTTGACGGAGTGGATGCTACAATTTGTCTGGGGAGGGGTAGCGGCTTCGCTGATGGACGCGAGCACCGCCTCTCTGAAGCGCTACGGGGTTGTCACTGCTGCGGCCGCTGATGGCAACGTCACTGTCGTCCCCTCCGCCGCATTACCACTGCGCAGGGCTTCGATGCAGTGGCTGCTCGTGACGCGTGGCACCATTGTGCCCCCGCCGCTACGGGACGAAGGGGCTGAAGCATTGAAGCCATCCGCTTCTGCAGAAGGTCATAGCGCACCCCAAGCACCACCATCACAAGCTGCTGCTTCAGCGGAGCGCATTGCCTCCCTCGTGACAGCGCTGGACAAGGCCAGTCAGCGTTTTGCAGAACGTTTAGGTGGGGTGGTTGGATCGCCTAACGCAACAGATGCACTACCCGACGACTGCACCAGTATGTTATCAAGGGAGAACCTAGCCAGTGAGCTGCTGCCGTGCCATCTGTCCGTAAGCTCTCCACCTGCTGACGTGAATCTCGTCCGCAAGGTGCTACAGCAGCTTTCCACCCGGCACGCCGCTCAGCAGCTGTTGCACCGCTACCAAAGCTCTCACGATACACTGCGTTCACCGGTGCGGGTGCAGGACACGGAGGCGGATGTGCTTCTGCAAGTGCTTCCAGAAGCGGCACGCAACAGCGCCAACGCCATCCTACGAGGCGGCGCGGACCCTGCCGTCTCGTACAACGGCGACTCGGCACATGAAGCCTCGAGGCAGATGGCAAGAAGCCACGCTCGACAGTCGCTGCGGTCGACTCCTGCAGCTAATGAGGAGGAGAGAGCGGCGCTGGAGAACTGGCTCGGTGCGGCCGTTTCAAGTCTGGCATCCACGACACCAGGCCTCGCGCCGCCACCCCCTCTGCCAATGATAGTGCGGTGGCCAGAGCAGGAAGGAGGTCGCACGTGGAGTGCACTTTACATGCAGCTCCTATCCGTCACCAAGGGCCTGCATCAAGGCCGCGCGGAGAGGGCGCACAGCGTGGCACGCGCATCAGAAAGCCTGCACAACCTCGACGGTTACGTTCGGCGTCGCGGTGTCATGCTGCGCCCTGCGTTGCTGCGGTTGATGTCGAATCTGGCTGGCACTTCCAGTCGTCCCGATCCAGCGTCCCCACCCCCGTCTCCCAGCGCAGATGGTGACGTCGGCCCGTGTGTGTGCTCGCTGCTTCTTATGTGCTATGTTCTACTCCCACTGCGGTCACTGCGGCCGCCGCCGTCGCTGGCGGAGGTGCTGGCAGTGCTGCGTCAAGAGTTGTGGAGGCTTCTCCTCACCTGTAGCAGTGCGAGCGGAGCTGGCGAGTGTGCACCACATGCGTCTGGACATCCTCCCCGCACCTCTTACAACGCGCTGGTACAGCTCTGTGTGCGTCCGTTGATGCTCGAAGCACTCCCGCCACTCCACCTCTCCACCTTTGCCAGCAGCGAGTCCGGGGCAGCGGCGTTTGAGGCCGTCGCATCTGGGCTTCTTCTGGCGCACCGCGTGAGCGCAGACGTGGTTGAAATCCAAGCGCTTTCCTCCACCTTGGCGGATACGGCGGCGACATGCTCATCTCACAGCACCACGGCTCCAGACGCGAATCCCGTGGACGCCCTGCAGCAGATCGCACGCGAGTTTCTCCACCTCGCTGGTCAGGAGCTTTACTATCTCCACACCAGCTCCGCCTTGCCTGCATCTTCGCCAGAGCTACTCCAGGTGCTGTATGGACGGCTCGTGCGTGCCTGGATGCAAGCGGGGGTCTTGCTCGGCGACGCGCGCTCGCTGCTGTGGTGTGGCCAACGCCTCACCGCTTGGTCGCTGCAGAGGCACCAGGAAGCGACAGCGTTGGCGTGGATCGCCGAGGGACACGGTGCGGTGTCATCCGGCACCGCGCAGTCCAGTGAAGTGGCCGCCGCTGGTGCGGCTACGGAGTGGCTGTGCGTGTTACCGGTCGCTGTGTTACTTGCGGCGGTCTGCAGTCCCGCCCTCCGCAGCAGCACAGGGGTAAGCGAGGCGCTGTCTTCGCTTGCTTCTGTGCTGCCTCTTCCCCATAGTATCCGCGACTCCGCGTCCAACACCCAGGATGACAGCGGCGCGGTTGCGGCGGACGAGTATGTCAGTTTGTTTCGCCACTGGCAGCAACTGTTGCAGGGACGTGTGACCGAGGCGCCCAGAAGACATCGTGGTTGTCAGCAGCAGCACTGGCTTTCGTGTCACGGGCCTTTCGCCCTCATCCTTCATGGCAGTGTGCCTGCGGACGCGACTCCGGCACTCATTAAAGCGGTGCGTCGGCAGGTCGAGGACTACCTCGCCGGTTCAGCGGCCTGGTATCCGCCGCAGTCGCAGCAGGTCACACCCGTGTCCTCCGACATGCCCCCAGCTCTCGGAGGCGGTGACAGCCGCGGCCATGCCACGATCGCTCCCGCTGACCTTTGTGCAGCCTTCCAATGTGTAAAGGACGCCAGTGAAAGTGACATGCGAGCCTTTATGCGACTGGAGGCGGCGAAGCGCGCTCCTGGCGGCGAGGGCGTTGTCAAAGGGGAGCTGAAGAAGGCGCTCGAAGTCCAAGCGGCCTGGCATCTTATTCATCGTGCAGCGGTGCAGGAGCGTCAGCAGTTCGGCTCAGGGAGCGGTGCGTCCGCCCGGTGGACGCCTTTGGTGCCGCCTGCGGCATGGCGAGCGTACCTCCTGAATCTCCACCCGGTAGTCCCCCACTCCGTGCACTTCATTCCCATGGCTGTGACGGAGGTGCTCATGCTGCATAGCTGCACGACGTGGGCGGAGGGACTGGCTGTGCTCGAGCATTCACTAGAGACGCTGCATCGCTCTGGCGCCACGCCTGTGCAGCAATACATGGCGCAGCTCTTGCTGGAACGGGTGCGGCGCACGCAGCGGAGCGCTGAAGGGTTCAAGACAGCTGATGGACGAGTGGAGGAGCACCATTTCTGTGCTGGGCTGGAGACATACAGGTACACTGTGCAGCAGCAGCCTACCGATGAAGTAACGAGCGGAGGAAAGCGGGTAGTGTTTCCACGTTGGCGTCTGTGGTACCAGCACATGGCACAGCGTTCGGCACACGGCACGGCGGCGCTGGTGTGCCACATCGTTGATCTCATGCTTGTTCATCACATCCAGACCACTCGTGCCTCGCCGCGCGACACCACCACTCGCTCGCCTTCTGTGTTGGCGAAGCACACCCTCATGGAGGCCCTGCGCTGCGGCGTTCACGACCCTGCTTTGACCCGCGTTCTTTTCCGTCTTTTCTGGGCCGAGCAGCACCGCCGCGTCGAGGGCGCGCACGTGTTCTTGTCCGCGCTGCGGGCCGCCAAGCTGGCGCGGAGCGACGCACTCGCTCTGGAAGCGATGCTAACGTATTTACGGGTTTCCGACTCGAACGCGGTCACCACGCAGCGGAGGGCAGAGTGGAGCTCGCGTGTTCTGCAGGTCATCAATGCCTGGGAAGTCCGTGCCACCATCCCAGGCTCACGCGTACCTTCCTCGGGCTTCTCCTCTGTCTCTGCGTGGCAGCACCTTAAGGTGGCCGCTGAGGTGGCGGCAGAGCTTCAGGGACCGACGCACCGCTTCTCCGTCGAGGCGCACCGCGCGACATGGAAATCGTGGACAGTGCTGTGTCGCCTGCAGGTAGTGCCCAAGGACGTAGCGCTCTGCGTCGTCCATCTCTTCAAGCAGTACGACCGCCTCACCGAGGTGGAGGAGCTTATGGTGGCCACCTGCTATGACATGACAATGGCGCAAGCGGCGAGGTGTGTCGGTGGTGGTGATGCTGAAGAGTAAGAGCGCGACAGAGGCGGGTAGCGAGAGAGACACATGTATGACGGATGTGTGTCACGATGACCAGTCGCCACCCTGAGATGTGAGGCGCGTGCGTTACGCGACGGTGGTGCGGGATTTGGTAGACGTGTGTATGTGCGGTTACGCCCGTTGTTGTTCTTCGAGTAGACAACGCTTTGCAACCGTGAAGAGAAGCTCACGCCATGCACCTCTCCACCCTTGTCACTGCCCATGTGGCACTAGCCCGTGTGTGAAGGGGAGAGGGGGGGAAGCCTCTCGTGGGAAGAAGGGGAGGCGCTGACCAAGACGGCGTCTCTCCGTGGTGCAACTCATTCCTTTTCTGATCCTCCATCCCCCCTCGCCTTCTTTGCTGTCCACCACTTTAGCAGCGCTCGTGGATTTGCGCAGCTTTCACTGTGTGCGCCCCAGACACGCACGCACGGGACATCACAGATATAATACCGTACGCAGGCCCGCAGACTCGCCCCTTCTTCGCAGATGCTGCGCCGCGCATACCGCCTGCTGGGCTCCACCAATCGCTATACGGACGGGTCCGGGCGGGCGCTGGAACCAAACTCGACTCCTCGCGACCTCTATGTCCAGACGATCAGCAACCGCGCCTACCCTGTGCAAGGCGAGTACTGGCAGCCGGTGACGGCCGGCAAGCCGTCTCCGCACAAGGGCAATGTCATCATATCCGGCGCTGGCGTCGTCGGCCTCACTATGTCGGCCCAGTTCGCTCTGCGTGGATGGCACACAACAGTGATCGAGCGCAGCCCACCCCTGCAGCAAGTAAAGGATGAGCCGATGCAGACTGCGGCGGCAGCGAGCGACGCGGCCACTGGTGCGGTGGACCCCACCGTTAGTCCATCTCCGCCATCCCCGCCCCTCTCCCTCCAGCCCTATCGTGGACCGCTCCGGCGCCCTCACTTCGGCGCAGCATCTGAGCAGTGCAGTACCATCAGCACCGGCAGCCGTGATGACGATGGCATGGCTGCTGTTGCTTCCTCCTCCGCCTCGGCAGAGTCGCCCTCGCCATCGCGGTACAGTCCATTCATCGAGCTGCAGTACGCACTCGTAACGCGCCGCGCCTTGGACGCACTAGAGGCGGCGGGGGTGCGACTCAGCGCCATCCGCCATTTGGGCGTCAAGGTGCGCGGCGTGATGGACCACCCCGGGGCCTACAACAGCTGGATCACTGCCGGCCTCACCGAGCACCACCCGTTCGCGGTCAACATGCTCTCGATGGATTTGTTCCAGCTGCGCCGTCTACTGGAGGAGCACGTTGCACACAGTCTGCCGTCAGCGAACCTGCAGGTCTTTTACGAACACGTCATCGAGGCAGTCTACCCTCTGCGTCAGCAACTTGTGGTGTGTCCGTGGGAGAGCAGCGCTTTGGCGAGGCAGTTGGCGGAGTCCTCCGTCGGCCCCTCGATCTCACCCCCTACCGAGGAGGGTCGCACCGCGCAGCTTATCGCTGAGGCCCGCCAACCTCGGCGCAAGCCACACACCAGCCTCACTCTCAGTCCCCGGAAGTGGGAGAAGAAGTACGCAGACGACGCTGTAGACTACGACCTGCTTGTGTCGGTCGAAGGCGTGAACTCACATCTACGAGACCTCGTGGATGTGGAGGGATTCGTGGCGGATGTGGACATGGGTGTGCGCTGGTGTCTCCTCCGTACCCCCCAGCTCAGCCACGAGCACGTACACCGCTGGTTGCACCGTCGCCGCACGACGGCCATCACATCAGCGCAATCCTACCACGTCCAGACGGCGCATCAGGTGCCACTCACCCTCGCCTTCCCGCGTGTCGAGGGTAGCAACCTCTTCTCGGTTATGGTGTACGCCCCGCAGGGTGAGTTGGCGGGCCTCGACGACGTCGAGATGCTCCGGCACTACCTGCCGGACCTCGCCTCCTCTTCCTCCTCGTCTGCAGAGGCTGCTGAGTTGCGCTCCTTCGTCACCGACGCACAGGCTTACCCCACTGTCTACTGCGAGCAGCTGTACAACACAGTGGGGCTTCCTTCCGCCGTCCTGGTGGGCGATGCGGCGCACACGTGTAATCCCTTCTGGATGCAGAGCCTCGCCCTCGGCCTCGAGGATGGGGCGAACCTGCTGAATCAGGTGGACGCCTACGGCCGACACTTCTACGACGCCGTGAAGCAGTACAGCAGCGAGCGTGGCAGCAGCGGCGACGCCCTGCGTGAGCTGACGGACAAGTGCCTCTACTACGAGCGCCGGAAGCACGTGAGCCCGTTCATTCGCTTCCAGAATTCGTACCAGCACTTCATGAATGTCTGTATGCCGCGTGGCTGGAACACGCTCTACGAAGGCTCCGTCAACCACGTCTATTCTCGGAGCATCGAGGATATGCTGAACAGCCGCGGCTACACCTCGTACGACTACGCCGAAAAGCAGCAGGCGAAGCACCGCCTCTTTTACCATCTTGGACGGTTGTACACGTGACAGAGAGAGAGAGAGACGCGCCTGTGCGTGTGCACCCGCTCGCCCTCCCGTCTTTGTTTGCTGCCGCACCCCATGTTGCATCATCGGCACTCTGGAGAAAAACGGAGACAGAGATGCACCTGCTGGCGTGTCTTGTCAACGGTGTCCCCTTCGCCTTCTCTTTTGGGAGGCGGGCGTGTGAAGGCCAGCTCACTCGTGAATTTTCGGTTGTCGTTGTCGCGGACGGTCACCTCCTCCCCTCTCTGTCACGCACAGTATTTTTTTGCTGATCCAGCCAGATGGACAAGGTCACCTGACGCAAGCGCATACGTCCCATACACAGGCGTAGTACATGTACACATATACCTGTCTCTCTGTGTGTGTGTGTGGCTGTTGGTGTGTGCGAGGGCGACATGTGGTGATCTCAGGACCCCCTCCCCTCCCCTCTCCGCCTCAGCAGAGGCACACTCGCTACTGCCGGCAGTACACCTACACGCGGCGGTCTATGACTGTGAGAAGCACCTCCCCCTCTCCCCTTTCCTTACTCGCAGCACGTCATCTTTTGTGGTTGCTTCGATACCGCCATTATGGGAGTGTATGGAGGCATGCAACAGCGAGACCCACACAAGTGCATCACGAGCACGGGATATTTTTTGCCTCTCCCCCTCTCTCACTGCTGCTGCTGCTCTCCGTCTCCGCATCCACTCTCTCACACCCTCCAACTCGCCTGCTGGCATTTCCGTTGTTCTTCACGCTTCACAGGCTTGCACGCATCACCCTCACTGTTGCTGGTGTTCGTGCGGGCCCCTCGGTTTACCCGTCAACCCACCCACCCCTCCCGTCTCAACCCTTCACCTCCCTTCGTTTTCTCGTGCGTTCCACGCAACCGGTCGAGGTGCGGATGGACTCGTCGGCTGGCGGCTTCTTCTTCCCCTTCGGGTCCCCCAGCAAGACCGATAGGTGCCCCGGTCCCACCACCGTGGACGCTGCCGATTCTACCAGCTCCACGCTGGGCACCGCCGTGCCTTCGCCGCCATTCTGGCCGCCCGCAAAGACATCGACGGCGACCTTTCCATGGGTTTCCCTGGACTCCGACACGCTGCAGGAATGGGCTGCCGGCTACTGCTGCGCGGCTCCAAGTCATAATGTGAAGTCCAGCCTCTCAACAAAGCCCTTGCAGCTGAAGCTTCGTATAGCTTTGTCAGCGAGCGCAGAGATCGCTCCAGACGAAGCCTCCTCATCCGCGGACGCAAACAGCCAGGACGTCTTTACCCTATGCTACCAAACCTCTCCAGAGGTGGACACGCTGACATCCGTGGCCGCCACACAGACGCCAGAGATGACGCCGTCGGGCTCGCCCAAGAGGGAGCACCGCGACGTGATACCAGGGCGATACTATGGCGGGCTGAAGGTGTGGTCTTGCGCTGTGCTGCTCGCGGAATACCTGACCAATCACGCCGCACAGTACCGCAGCCTGTTTGAGGCTGCGGCGGTAGTCGCAGAGCTCGGGTGCGGTCAAGGACTTCCCGGGCTGGCAGCCATGTGCCTTGGAGCGCGGCGCGTGGTGTTTCAAGACTACAACGAGGAAGTGCTCAGGATGTGCACGCAGCCGAACGTGGCGGCCACAGTTTGTGCAAACGAATCCCTCCAGCAGTCACGAGGCGGCGTTGGCACAACTCCGCTATTGCACGCCAAATTCGTTCACGGCGACTGGGTTGATCTGTCTTGGGAGTCCCAAGACGCTGCCTCCTCCTCTGCTGACCTCGACACCTTCTGCGACGTCATCCTTGGCTCTGACGTTACCTTTGACAAGGATGCGTGCGACAAGCTTGCCTGCATCTTGCATCGCTGGCTGCGCCCCTACACAGGAACCGCTATCATTGTGTCAAAGGACTACTACTTTGGCACCAACGGCGGCTACCTGGAGTTCACAAAGTCCGCAGAGCCGTACGGGTTGCGGGTGGAGCTGCTGAAGCGCGTGGACACGGCGGACAAGATGCCACATGTGGTCCTGCGTGTCACTCACGCGGCATAGAAGAGCCCCTCTTTCTCTCTCCCTCCTGTGGAGGGGAGTTCCCGAGATGGATCATGGTGGCTGCTGCAGACAGTGTTCGCGAGGCCACCCGTCCAGACGCAGCACGCGCAGGAGGAGGAAAGTCACCCTGGGGCGTCTGTGGCGTTGCACCGACAAGCGAGTACGATTCCCGTAAGAGATCATTACATGACGAGAAAACCAAACCAACCAGGAAAGGGCCGGAGTGGGTTGATCATGCGTTGCTCACTTTCTCTGTGTATGTGTATGTGTGCAGTGCAAGCGAGGAGGCGGATCCGGGGCCTGAAACGCTTTCGGAGGTGTGTGGAGTGCTCAGCACCAACTACCAGTGGCGATGGAGAGGGAGTTCGATCGCTGCTGGTCTGTGTGTAGATGTGGGTGTGGGATGAGCAGCACAGACCTCGATCCATCCTTCCCCACGGCACACTCTCGCCCAATCCTGCACAGGGAAACAGACTCAGCACACGTCTTTCCGATCTTTGTCATCTCGGCGCTTCACTGTCGTGTGCGTGTCCGTCTGTGATTAGCCTGCTGTCCTCTGCGTGAGTCTCAGCGACTCAAACAAAGGAAGACGCCGCGGAGATGTGTGCTTGGGCCAGTTTGGGTGCTGCTCATTTGGATTCCCCTTCTTCAGCCCGATAGTGAAGCGAGTAGGCGTGTGGTTTTATGCTCCACGCTCACTGGTGCTCTTCCCTCTGCACACGTTTAGGTGTTGCGCAGCTGGGCCGCTGAGCAGCAGAGTCATCGTGCATGCAGACATCTTTTGCTTCCTCTTGCATGATGTGTATATCCCCCTTCCTCCCTCATTCTCTTGGTCACTCCCTCCTTGTTCTGCTGTGGCGCCGTCCTGTCGACGCGCGCGCCCTATCCGCTGACGACTGCCCCCCACCCACCCACCACCACACACACACACACACACCATCCCCACGTGGAGGCACATTTCAGAATAGCATCCGTTTCTCGCGCGTATCATAGCACGTCACATAGCTATCTTCACACTCGCTAAGGCTTTTCCTCAGCTCAAGATGGAGAAACTTGTCCGTGCCAGTATGAACTACACCATCTTTGGCTTGGCCTCTGGTGTTTACTGGCGCGAGCTCACGAAGCACCTCAAGTACGTGAGCGACGGTACCTCGCAGCTCCGTGTCATGCACACCCATTGCTTCGCCCTCGGCAGCTTCTTTTTCTTGTTTGTCCTGCTGCTGGAGAAGTGCTTTGCCCTCACCAAGCAGAAGAACTACAAGAAGTTCTACATAACGTACAATATCGGTCTCGGCATCACGCTCATGATTATGATGATCCACGGCACCCTGACCGTCATGGGAAAGGATCAGAACAGCCGTCTCATCTCGTGGACCGCCGGTCTGGGCCACATCTTCATGAGCATCGGCTTCGGCTACTTCTATAACGTCCTGTTGAGTGCTGTGCGTGCGTCAGGTGACAAGGCGGGCAAGAAGACGGTGACGGCAGCCCCGTGAGTATTCGGAAGCAGGGGAACCAGCTTGGCCAACCCCCATCCTTTGTCTGCGCTTGCTTTGGCTTTGTGGGCCCCTCTAACGCGCCTCGCCCGCCTGCACACGAAGAGACCAAACCACTCGAAACTTACGCTATTATTTCTT
>NC_018319.1:287772-296215 GCF_000234665.1 Leishmania mexicana MHOM/GT/2001/U1103
GTTTGTCCTGCTGCTGGAGAAGTGCTTTGCCCTCACCAAGCAGAAGAACTACAAGAAGTTCTACATAACGTACAATATCGGTCTCGGCATCACGCTCATGATTATGATGATCCACGGCACCCTGACCGTCATGGGAAAGGATCAGAACAGCCGTCTCATCTCGTGGACCGCCGGTCTGGGCCACATCTTCATGAGCATCGGCTTCGGCTACTTCTATAACGTCCTGTTGAGTGCTGTGCGTGCGTCAGGTGACAAGGCGGGCAAGAAGACGGTGACGGCAGCCCCGTGAGTATTCGGAAGCAGGGGAACCAGCTTGGCCAACCCCCATCCTTTGTCTGCGCTTGCTTTGGCTTTGTGGGCCCCTCTAACGCGCCTCGCCCGCCTGCACACGAAGAGACCAAACCACTCGAAACTTACGCTATTATTTCTTACGGTTTTTTCCCCATAGCGGCACAGGCCCCCGCCCTGCCTGCCCGTCTCCCCCCCCCCATCCCTCTTCATCTCTCCCCCATCCCCCTCCCGCTGTGACGCGTGGGTCGGCGCCACGTGGGAACAAAAAAACAACGCTCAAAAGCATTCATGCTGTTCCCCCTTCCCACGCACGCACACGAAACCATGTGCATCGGGCCCCGGCTCTACAAACCCTCATTCCCACATCACCGTCGCAACCATTTCTTCTATCCCCCCCCCGGCCCAACCGGCATCCACAGCAGAGAAAAAGCAGCACGCAGAGGGAGGCGAACCTCTTCAGAAATGTAAAGGGGGGCATGGAGGTGCTTGCGCTCGCAGCCCATTCGAGCACACGCATGCAGCACCGTGAAGCGCGCATCCGGCGAAACCCGCGCTGTTAGCCCGAAAGCCTTCCGCGCCGCCCACTCCCCTTCCCCTCGGCTTTGTCCCTAAAGCCCACGGCCCGGAGCGCCAAGTCGCCTACCTTCTCGTACACCCATACAAGTGGCTTTCAGTTCTCGGTAGTATAGTGGTTAGTATACCCGCCTGTCACGCGGGTGACCCGGGTTCAATTCCCGGCCGGGAAGCTTTTCGTGTAGGGGGGACGGGGCCCGTCGGAGGGGAAAATTCCGATGCCGGGGATCGAACCCGGGTCTAGCGGGTGAGAGCCGCTTGTTCTATCCACTATACCACATCGGAACGATAGTAAGCATAGGCTTGAGAGAACGCTCTGAGAGGAGCGGTGCATGAGCTCAGTGGTTATGACGGCGTTTCGAGTACGACCACACTTGAGTGAAAACACCATATCCCGTCCGATTTGTGAAGTTAAGCACTCACAGGCTCAGTTAGTACTGAGGTCAGTGATGACTCGGGAACCCTGAGTGCCGTACTCCTCTTTTTCCCTCTTTTATGCGGCCATCTCCCCTCCCCCAAAGCCGAGAGGGCCCAAAAGCCCCGCCTTGGCCTGCGCGTCTGGGCGCTCCCGCGCTATACCGGGGACCCGGGCCCGGCCAAGAACCGGAGCCCCGACGCCCCACAAGGCCAGCCCCGCGGCTTTTCCCCCGCCCGCGCGCCCCAGCCCCCAGACACAGGCGCCCCGCTGGGAATCCCCAAGGCGACCCCGCGGCGACCCCACCCCGCGGCAGCAGAAAAAAAACATTCCCAGGACTCCCCGCACGAGGGCAACGCCATGCAAGAAGGCAACCCCACCCCGAGAACACCCTCTGCAGCACCGGCGGCCGTTCGAGGAAAAACATGCCTAGGGATTCAAGAGCCAAACACAAACACTTTCAGCATAAGAGCCGCCACCGAAGCAGCGCCAAGCCACGAAGCCCGCGGAGCACTTTTTTCCAAGAAACTGCATCCTCGGACCACGGACCACGCCAACCGCGCCCCAGCCGCCCCGTCACCGAGCAGCCCCCAAACGCCCGGCAACCCCAACCCCGCCACCCAGAACGCCCGAGAAAGAATACATTTTCGAAGAAAACGGACAAGCTAAGCACCATAACGCCGGGGCGGCTTTTGCTTCCGACCAAAGCAGCGCTTACCACCAACCCTTCATCTTAAACACGATCTTTGGCGCACCTTTAAAGCCGCCACCTGCGGCAAACAAGCCCCATCCATACCAACCCGTACCCCCCACACGCGCCATAAAAATTAACCCCCGAAGCCACAACCATTAGACAACTGGCGCCGCCGTGAAGAGCCAAAAGCGCCAGCCCACCCTCGAGAACCGCAGAACCCAGGCCCACCCACGCACACCGCTTAACCCAAGAAACCACCTTCCCCGCAGCCACCTGTTCCCACAAACCGCTTTTTTCCCGCCCCCGCGGCTGCCGTCGCCGGGGAGGGCGCTTCTTCCGGCCGCGAAGTGGCCTTTCGGGCCGCCCGCGCCAAAAGGGGCCACGCGCGCACAAGGCCCGCGGGCAACGGAAACCCCACCCCCCAGAAAGAAGCCGCGAGGAAACGCCAAAACCCAGATCCCCTGGCACAGCCCCCGGCGACAACACCACGCGGGTTGCCGAAACACCCCAAAAAGGCCCCCACAGAAAAACAGAACGGATATTTAAGAGAGGCGCCGAGAGGGAACAGACACCAGCACGCCAAAGAGTATATTTCGCCGCCCCCTTCTCCTCTTTCCAAAAAAAAAAGACGGGCTTATAAAAACCCCACCCTTTGATTATAAAGCCAGCGCCAAAAACCAGAGACCAAACTGATAATCTTACGAAAAGGCTGTTTTGATGAGATCCTGCGCCTTGGTGTGATGCGTCATCAATTTTGTCCAAAAGCCCCTGGCGCGGAAGCGAGGCCTGGCATCCCGCGACACCAACACGAAAAAGATCTTTTTTCCGGCGAGGCTAATCATGCCGTGCCATTTCCGCCGAAGGCGTCCCCCGAATCAAAAGAGCAACAAACACCCTTAGCACCCGCTAGCCAAACAAACGCATTACACTTGGCACAAGGCCTACGCGTAGCGAAAAACAGGGGACCCCGCGCGAAGCCGCCACACCCAAACCACCAAAAACCGAACGCGCACCAAAACGAGAAAAGCATTTGGCCCTCCCGTGTTTTGGTAAAGGCCCCCCCATGCCATCACCAGGCCCCATATTTAAAAAAATGAATACCTATCTGGCCTGCCCCATTTCCAAAACCAACGGGGGGTCTCCGTTTCCCCCCACTTTGGCCGCCCCCAAGGCGGGGCGCCTCGGTTCCCGAGGGTCCCTCCCAGCAGCAAAACCCAAGAAAGAACTGAAGAAGCAACGGCAAAACATAAGGCCGTCAGTAACATCGCCGGAAACTGGCTGGGCATCGTTTTTGCCGGGCGCGTTTTCCCAGCGGGTTTCCCTCGAAAAACCGGGCGGGGGGGGAGACAAACCCCATCGCAACATCGCCCCCCCCCCTTTTTCGTGCGAGCCAAACGGTCTTTAAAGGAAACGGGCTTCAATATAAAAGCAGTGGTGCCCGGGCCTTGAAAGTTGGCGGATTGTAAATAGTAAGGGTGCAAAAAGGCGCGCGAAACCAGGCTTTCTTCGAAAACGTTGGTGCTTTTTTTTTTGGGGGGGGGGCACTTGCCGCCGCGAAGAAAACAAATGACGGTCCTTTCGTTAAATGTCTGGTGGGAATGCATGGGTGCGCCGCATCGGCAAACAGCCGTGGGGTTTTTCTTTTGGATTTTGCGGGGGTTAACGAGGACGTGCGCAAACCACAGTTTTCGGTTGTTTATTTTGCGCCATTTTAACTTTCCCCGTCACCCCATCCATCTGCTTTTTATGGCGGTGGCGGTTGGGGCGCCCACCCCGTTTCTTTGACGGAAACAAATCGGGGGCGGGTAACGCGTCCGAAAAGGGTCGGTTGGGAAGCGCTGTGAAGGCTTGGTTGGCCCGCCGCCATCTGCTCTCATTCCGCCCTTCTCCTCTTTTTCGTGTTTGGGGTCGGGGCGGGGGCGTGGCGCTTCCTGGATGGGGAATGCCGGGGGGCGGGCTTTGCGGGCCGGGGAATTTCCCCACGCGTGAAAAGAAGGGGTTGTTTAGAAACACGGCCGCCCTTCCTGCCCCAATGTGCGCGTTTTCGAAAAGCTGTGGACCCAGGGGGTCTTTCGGAAAAAGAGAATTTGCCCGAAAAGGGTTTGCGCCGCGGGCCCTTTTTTTGTACCAAGGGCCCCTGGGGAGAACGCGGGGAAAAAACAGGGAAAACGCCAAAGGGGGGGGGGTTGGGGGGATAAACAGGGGCGGCAAAGATTACAAAGGGGTCTTCTACCCAATGTTTAAAGGCGGAAAGACAACCCACGTCCCTGGCAATATTTTTTTGACTTGGAATGTGCGGTCTTTAAAAGAGAAAGGTTGTAAAAACCGAATTGGCGCCCAGAAAGGCCTGGGATATGCGGGCGTCACCCGCCGAGGGGGTTGTTTTGCCCCGGGGAGGGGTAAATGGCAGGCGCGGGAAAGGTTCCAAGTCGTGCGTTTTGGTAACATTTCTGTTTGGTGTTTGGGGCCAAGATATCTCGGGGATCGGCAGGGATTTCAAAATCATCGGGCGGCTTTCCGCTGGTGTGGGCTGGGGGGCGGCGGGGGCACATCTGGCCATGGTTCAATTTGCCGCCTTGAAATCCCGAATGGTGTGACTATATTTGTTTTAAGATCCTTCGGGGCGGTTGGGAATCCATGACAAAAACATGTTTGGCGGGTACCGTTTTTTCTTCGCAGCAGGTTTTCGCCGTAAGAAACGCAACCGGCGCCGCCGCATGCTGCTTATGGGCCCCTGGTAAAAAAGGTGGCGGCGGTGTTTGTTTCTTGGCGCCCCTAATTGGGGCACCCTGCCCAGGTTTATTTCTATGCAAGGGATATGGCTCGAAACGGAAAACGCTCAATGAGTTCAAATTTTTTCTTTTCATTTTGCGCGAGCGGAAAACAGCATGATGGGAACGAAGCGCTTGTTTTCATAGCTCGGTGTTTAAAACCTAGGGTGCGCTTGTAAATTTTGGAAGCGGAAAGGCTTTCCCACCGTTGTTTGTGGCGTGGCGAGGTGGTGTTGTGAGGTGTCTTTTGAGGGGTTCTTTTCGGCGAAAAGAGTTCTTGCAGTGCGGAGAAAACGAGTGTGAAAAAAAAAGCTGTGTTCATGAAAATCGAATGACGCTTTTGGCTTTTTTGGGGGGGGGGAACCGCGGGGGGTGCTCTTTGGATGTTTTCATGGCTCTGGGTCTTTTGTGGGGTTTCGGCTGCTCTTTTTTTTTGTTTGATCGTTTCGGTGTGGGCTGGGTTGGCGTTGGTGGGTAATCGAGCATGGGGGCGCCGGGTGTCGTTAGGCCCGCTTTGGGGATTTTTGGAATCCCCGTTGCGGTTGTGTTTGCCGCCACTGGTTTTTTGAAGTGGCCCAGGGCCCGGCGCACTGGCCTTTTTTTTTCCCCCCATACCTCAGGGAGAGGGGGGTATTTGTAGTAACGCTGCGCTTTCGGCGTGCTTGAAATGCCTCGAATAAACAAGGGGTTTCTTCTCGTGTGCGAGGCGAAGCGGGGTTCGGGCCACCGGTGAGCGCAACATTCGCAAGCTATGGCGTCCTTTTGGGGGGGTTTGGTCTTTGTGTTGCGAAAGTTTCTGGCGATCCCGAAAGGCAGCGCGCCCGCGCGGCCGGCCGCCGGGGCGCTTTTTTGGGGCGTGGGTGCTTTTGTTTCCGCCCGTGCCGCCCCGCCTTTGGCGGTGGCGGGGTGTTGGGGTCTTGGCGGCGGGGTGCAGCGCGGGGGCGGCCGGGCCGTGTGTGTGGCGGGGGGCCTATTCGGGGGTGGGGGTTGGTGTAGGACCTGGGGGCGCCGCTCCTCCGCCGGGGAAAGGGCCGCGCCGGCCAGCCCGCCGCCCCTGCCTTTTCGCGGGAGGCACGGCCGGCGCCGGGTTTTGGGGAGGTGGGGGCCGGGGGCCTTTTACCAAAGCAGGGGAGAGGGGGGAGGGGCGGTGGTGGGGGCGCCGGTGTGCACATGCGCGGCGAGGGTGCGCGCCAGCCCGCGGAGGGTTTCGCCACCGCGAAGCTTTGGGGTTGGGCTTTCTCAAACGACGCACATGGCCGCCGCCTAGGTCGCGTGTTGTGGTTGACTGAGGACGCCTGCTCCGCCCAACCGCGGCGCATAACGGGGGTTGCTGTCGTAAGGCAGCTGCACGCTTGATTTTGGGTTGGACGGCGGTGCAACTGGCGAACATTCAAACATCAAAGAAAGACGGCAGCGGTGTGCTGTGCCGCAGGAAGGGCGCCGTGTGCTTGCCGAGCGGCTGGGCACACCAGATGCACTCCACACGTGCTTGGGATGCACACGTGCGCGCGCACACGCAACGGTGAGAAGTTGCGGAACGGGTCGAACACAATGACGGTTTCAGTGCGAAAGCATTACGTCCGAAAGGCACAGAGCGGCAGCAACGTCTTCCCTTCCCTCACCCGCCCTCCGCTCACAACGGCAAGCTGTCCGTTGGGCTGCTTGACGCAGACTGGATCGTGAAGTCAAAGTGCAGGAGAAGGTCGTGGTCAGGCGGCGGCAGCGATCGGGTGAGGGGTCCCTCCTCGGCGCTCGGCAGTTCGTAGGAGTTCACACTTTCCGACGACGCGGTGTCGCGCGTCTCGTTGGGGCTTCTGGTGCTGTCCACTCCGTCGCTGTCCATTCGAGTTGGGGGTGCTCCTCGGTGCAGTGCCCCGTGACGACTCTGCCGAGGACGACAGCGCTGCTTTGTTTCTTCCCACCACTGTAGCAGTAGTGTCGACCAGGCCTGCAGGACAACTTTCTCCGCTGTGAAGGCGTCCGCTGCCGTCGCCGGTATCGGGGAGACCGCTGCTGCTACCGCCTGCTGTGCATCTGTGAAAGACGGACACAGATGCGGGTTGCCCAGCCGTTCGCGTACTTCCGGTTTACTCGCGAAGAGAACCGTGTACGCCCACCATCGCTCGAGGATTTTGCGGTACTGGGCGACCATGGCACTGGGCTCTGGTGTGCTTTGGGTCGACTCGCCGCGGATGCGGGTGTTGTCAGGCAGATTGACTGCTGCAGCTGCCGTGCACGGCGCGGCCCCGTCGTCTTCGGCACGCTCACTGGTAGATGCTCGCAGAACCGCCTCCACGTTGCCTCGCTCCATCGCTGGAGCAGCTCCGCTACTCCTGTGGCCCCCTCCATGGGCGATTCCCTGCTGCTGCTGGTGGGTGATGCTGTTGCTGCTCGTGTCCTCGCCCATCGTCGTGGCTCCAGAAGCGCGCCGATCCGACGCGTTCGTCTCCCACAGCATGAGGAACTCCTCAAACGGCGGCGGCGGGGGCAGGACATTGAAACGGAAGGGTCGCTCGTGTGCCTGCTGCAGGTCGTCAAGGCCCGCCAACGCACTGAGACTCGTCGTCGTTGCCGTGGTCGGTGTCCCGACTGCTCCCGTCGAGGGAAGCGGCGGGGGAGCGGTGGCGGGGGCGGTGAAGGGCACCAGACCTTCTGGTGCCGCAGCGTTAGCCCCAGCAGAGAGCAAGTGGAGTTGCTGCTGCTGGTGCTGTTGGAGGGGTGAGGGGATCCCGCCGCTACCGTGGCCAGCGGACGAGTGTGGAAAGGCGAGATAGCCGGGTACCGGAGGCGGCGCTCTGTGTGCCAGAGGTGGGCACGTGGTGAAGGGCGTGATGGCCGCCGTTCTGTGCAGCTGCTGTGGATCTGGAGAGGAGGAGGACAAGATCGATGTGGACGACGTCGCGCCCACAAAAACAGGCTGCAGTTGCTGGGACAGAGGGATGGGACTGCTCGTGCTGTGACCGCTGTTGTTACTATTCAGCACACTGGGGTGACAGTGCGCAGGCGACGAAGAAGTCGGCGCCGTCGTGAAGGGAGCAGGTACGACGGCGGCGCCGGTTTCGGGGAGAAGTCCATGCAGCTGTATCGCGTTCGGGTTGTTCAGCTCCGACAAGGACGAATGCGTCGACAGGGAAGGAACGACATGGTGGTGCTGCTGCTGTGGCGGGGCGGCCGTCATGGTGCTGCTGCTGCCGCCGCCGCCGCCGCAGTCATCGCGAGGAAAGGACATCATCGCCTGCGCTGCACAACGTCCTTGGAGCCGTGGTTTCTCGCCTTCTTCGTACCTCAAGCTGCCGGACCAACGCCCGTCCTCGACCTTCTCGTCTCTCTCTCTGTGGCGATGAGAGGAAGACACAAGAAAAGGACCGCACACGTACACACACACACACACACACACGTACACACCCAGCTCGAACAGATTTCGTTGCGCCGATGATGATGGCGAAGAACGAATACGGAAGAGGAAGAGGAAGAGAGATGCGTGGGGTGACGCAGTCGCCAACTCAGCGGCGAACCACTGAACGAGAAGAGGGACGGTGCGACGGGGCGGGGGCGTGGGGGGGGGGAGGAGGATGGGTGGGCTAGGGAGGCGCTAGCGAGAGCGACAGTGAGGCAGGCGGGGCGGGGTGGGGAGCGCACGGATGGGAAAGATGAAAGCAAAGAGAACGGATGGCCAAGGAAGCAAAGACTTTGGGGGTG
>NC_018319.1:296315-313453 GCF_000234665.1 Leishmania mexicana MHOM/GT/2001/U1103
GAAGGTCTGGTGCCCTTCACCGCCCCCGCCACCGCTCCCCCGCCGCTTCCCTCGACGGGAGCAGTCGGGACACCGACCACGGCAACGACGACGAGTCTCAGTGCGTTGGCGGGCCTTGACGACCTGCAGCAGGCACACGAGCGACCCTTCCGTTTCAATGTCCTGCCCCCGCCGCCGCCGTTTGAGGAGTTCCTCATACTGTGGGAGACGAACGCGTCGGATCGGCGCGATTATGAGGACGAGGATGAGGGGGAGGATGAGGGGGAAAGACGGGGGTGATGAGAGACGGGGGAAAGGTGGTGCGTGTCGAAGAATAGAGACAGCAACAACAAAGGGCAAATACGGCGACGCGCAAAGGGAGAGAGAGGTGGTGGTGGTGGTGGTGGTGGATATCTAGATCGGTGCAGACCCGTCACACACACACACACACACACACACACACACACACACACACACACACCACGTCACACGCACACGCACGGGACACACCCTTGCCGCAAAGGACGAGCGAACAAAACCGAAGAGAGGGAGAGGGAGAGGGAGACACAGAAGAAAGGACCACGTACGCAGAGGATGAGGGAAGAGAGACAGGGGCAGCGCAGCACACAGGAAGGGGAGCGCGAGAGGTCTCTCGGGGATACCGAATGGGTTAGACGCCAAGAAAATAGCGAGGGGGAGAAGGAGAGGGACAAAACAAAAGAACAAAGGTAAGACGGAGAGAAGCGAGAACCCCCAAAGTCTTCACAGACAGACGCGCGTGCATGTGTGTAATGTGCTCTCTTCCTGCGCGCACGCACACACGGATGTCATGTGTGCGCCCAGCACAAACACGCGAGCACAGGGCAAGAGAACGAATATTTCGAAGAATGAGAGAGGGGAGGGGAGGGGAGGGGAGGTACCAGCGGCAAGAGGCAACGTCAAGAATAGGAGGTTGGGTAGGTGTACGAGTTGACAGACACACGCAAGGCTGTGTGTGTGCAGCGCATACGTGGATCTCTCTCGGTCTGCGTCTGAGTGAACGTCTCCGCTCCTTCTGAGGTGTTTTGCGGGACGCCAGAAGGTCTGGCCAAACTACACACTCCAACAGCGAACAAGAGGGAGGGACAACAGGAAGGTGTCTGTGTATCCGCGTGTGTGTGCTTGTGTGGGTGTACGCAAGATGCGTTGTTGGGGACCTCACGATCGCCACCCCTTCTTTCCGTTTTCACGTGGCCTCGCCGTCTTCACCACACTCTTCTGCGCGCTGGCCGGCTGGCTGGATGACTGACGGCTACACGTGCGCTGACAGCGCCACACAACTGTTAACGCACACGCACAGAGAAAGATTGAGGTCAGGGATGGAAGAGGGAGGGAGGGGTGCGGGGTGTCAAACGCTCCCCAAACCTTCGGGTTCGCTACCGCCTTCCTTCACGGCTGCCTCTCTATTTTTCGATGCCCTTCTCCCGTTGTTTTGTTCCTCCGAGAGGATGAGGGCAGACGCAATGCCTTGGACAGATGTGGCTCCGCTTTCTCACCCACAGGAAACCCCTTGTCCTATGTTTGTCCTCCTCCTTCGGCCTTGGGGAGACACGTGTAGGTGGTATGCGCGTGTGTATGTGTCGGTGTCTCGTGTGTGCGGTGATGCACCACAATCACCGCCACCGCTACAACAGCTGTTGTGTACTTTCAAAACAAAACAAAGTCGATCGAGGTGGTCCGTTGCTGTACCCGTGAGTGCGGATGTCTGCGGGTCGTCGGTTCCCTCGCCCAGCGGACGAGAGCGGGCAAAAGCCCGATAAATGGAGAGTAGGGTACGCAGAGGGAGGGAGAGAGGGAGATGGTGTAGGGAGCCGAGAGAGGCCAGCCGACTCGTCTACTCTCTGGCAGAAAGCTCGACAGGACTGGGTCGTGTTGGTGCATGCGTGTGTGGGCGGGGAGAAAGAGTACGGCAACCGCATCACAGATGTTTTTGTTTGTTTGTTTGCTCTCCATTTAGTTCCAACGTGTGGCGCATTCTCTGCCATACAACCGGCGTCCAGCCGCTGCCCGTCTCACAGGCCCCACATCGCCTGGCCTCAAGCAGCCGCCGACTCAGTCGCCTGAGCACCACCCCTGACCCAAATTCTGTCCGCCCACCTGCTGCGCCGTCCAATATCCCACCGTCGAGGTCAGCAGAGATGAGGCGCTCTGTGTCCCCCCTCCTGTGTGACATGGCGGGGGAAAAGAGCAGCGTCGGAGCAAAGCGACATACACACAGACATATATATATATATACATTTCATCGGCGACGGGTGCGTAGCATCAGCCCGTAGCCCAATCACACGTGTGCGTCTCTCTCGCTACGCCTCAAGGCGTGCTCTCATGATCCGGCTGTGCCGCCCGCTGCTGCTTCGCCGTGGTAAGGTGCGGCTCAGCGGCCTCAGTGCGAAGTCCCCCCAAGGCGCGTTGACGGCGGTACTCGGCGAAGGTCACACGTGGCGCCGCCGTGGCGCCAGGAAGATTGCCGTACGACGGCATACTCAGGCGACGCCGTGACGGTGACGCACCGCTATCACGCATCGCTGCGGGCGAGCTCCGCGCGATGAAAGACGCGCGGCTGCCCTGTCGCTGCAGCAGATGGGCATGAGGGGTCGCACTGCTGGATGTGTTTGAGTTGACGACGAAGGTTGTAGACTGACTAGTTGGAGAGGTTGTGGTGGCGCGGTTGTGGCGGCGGTCCTGATTGAGTGTTTCCTCGGCGCTGCACACGCGCAGGAACACCTGCTCCAGTGACACTTGGGACACGCTGTACTCCGTGATACCCAGCTCCGCCTGCGCGGCCCGGAGTGTCTCAAACACCTCGGACAGACGCACGATCGGCGGCAACGTTTTGGGTGCATTCGTGGCGCTGTGCTGACCGACATAGTTCTTCGCGCTGACTAACGGTGTCTGCACAAGCTGCATACTGCACCGGCTTTGCTGCTGCTGCAGGAGCTGCTGCATGGCGTTCGCCACGTCGGGGGTCGCTGGCAGAGTGTAGATGTACCGCTCGTTGTTGAAGACGTCGATGAGCAGCGCCGATGGGAATGCCTTGAGCATGAACTGAAAGATATCGTCGGAGGTGTCGATGAGGTCGTTGCCGGCGTAGGAGGTGGACGTGCGGCGACCCAGCGCGGAGTTGATCGTGCCGCCCTGGTTCTTGTTGCTCAGGCCGTGCGGAGTACTTGGGCTTGACCGTTGGAGGTCCGCCACCGGTGAGACACCAGCCTCCGCCGTGGTGCGCTGACGCTGCTCTTCGCGGCGCTTCTGCGCGCACCGACGCGCCCCCGGGGACACGCGCAGCGTCAGCTCATACGCATTGCTGGCGTACTTGTGCTTCAAGTGCGGCATGTCACCGAAGCAGCGTAGACCACCGTCCACCATGATGCCGACGCAGTCCGCGAGGGCTTCCACCTCATCCAGGTGGTGGGTCGTGAGAAGGATACAGCATTTGCGAGAGACGCGATCGATCGCACGCCAGAGCAGCTGCCGCGCCAGGGGGTCCATGCCGGAGGTTGGTTCGTCCAGGCACAACACCTTGGGTGCGCCGATCAGCGCGATGGCCACACTCAGCCTGCGCCGGTTGCCACCGGAGAGCTGCCTAGCGGAGACATGACGGTACTGCGTAAGGTTGCAGATGATCAGGAGACTGGTGGCGAGGCTTTCCAGCTGGCCGACGGGCACACCGCGCACTATGGCGTAGAGACGCAGGTGCTCCGTCACAGTGAGCAGGTCGAGACATGCGTCGAACTGCGGGCAGTACCCAAGAGACCGAGCAGCGCGGCGACTCTCGCGCACCACGTCGTTGCCGCACACATATGCACGGCCGCTCGTCGGCAGCTGCTCCTGGGTGATGATGGCCAGGGCGGAGCTCTTGCCCGCACCGTTCGTTCCGAGGAAGCCAAACACCTCGCCGTGCATGACGCTGAGCGTTAGCGCACGCACTGCCACCTTGCGCGGCGCGTGATAGACCTTGTGAAGATCGACAAGACGCACAGCATCACACGACTCCACCGTCGGTTCAGTCTGCTGTTGGCACTTCTCCTCCTTGTCGCTACCCTTCTGCTGGGGTGAGTGGTGACGCGAGGAGGCAGCTCTGATGGAGAGCGCCTCCTGCTCAGCAAGGTGCTGCTGCTCGGCCTGGTACACAGCGCCACGTTCCTCCTCGACGTCGCTGTCCTCCTCTTCCTGCCGGCGCCGCAGCACCTCCGCCATGTACCACCGCGGAGGCGGGTAGACCATCTCGGGCAGCGTGGGGCCGTTTGCCCGGTCGCTCACAGGCTGACCACTCATCAGCTGCTGCTGACTCTGCTGTGCCCCCGTAACACCCATCAGGGTGGGCCCAGCCAACCCCACGACACCGCCTCCCACGTTTGCGTCAGCAGAAGAAATCGGGGTCATGGGGAATGGGCTCGCATTCGACCCCACCGGCTCCTCTCCCCATTGCTTGTGTGGAGAACGGTAGGTGTCTGGGACGATGACTTTGGCCCGTAGCGGTGGGCCTTGCATCAACACACTCGTCTCCGTGGGCGCCACCTCCGCCGTCCCATTGCCGCCGACAGTCGGAGAGCCATTGTCGTGGCTTCGACGAATGGGCGACAGAGCGTTTGGGGGTGAGGACCTGGGCGACGCCGCGGCGGCGCTGATAGGAGTAGCGCTGGTGTCATCCACTGTGACGGCAACCGCGCCAGGCATCGTTGCCCGCCGGCCTTGTTGATCCGTCTTTTGTGTGCGATGACGACGCCAGAACCCCGAGCCACCGCAGCAACGGCACCACCGCGCAGCCCACCAAACACTGAGTTGGTCGATGACCGAACGTCGGTTGGGGTGATCCCAGAGCAGCGTGATGGCGGCGAAGATGGGGGCCTCGACGGCCATGTAGATGTCAGGCCAGCCCGTGATGGACATGCTCCACGCCGTCAAGGACGGGTCCGTCACCTTCTTCTGCTCCAGCAGCGCCAGGTTGAGGATCACCTCACCAATGGAGTAGGGGGGAAGCAAGCGGAAGACCCAGCGCAGCGCGTTCGACGCCGAGAGTGTTTTTTCGAGCAGGCTCAACACGAACACCAGCATAACGCACAGAAATCCGGTGAGGAAGCTCACGCCCAGCACGACGATCTGCGCCGTCGTGTGCTCCGTAAAGGCAAAGCTCACCATGTACGAGCACCAGCAGTAGCAAATACCGTAAATGGAGAAGGAGGCAATGGTGGCCCCGATCGCCTCGCACCCGACGTACTCCCAGCGCTGGAAGATAAGAAAGGTGACGACGATGAAGAGCATGGACACGACGTAGGCGGTGAAGTCGAACAGGAAATTGCCGATCCAGTAGACGAGGTAGAGGAGCCCCGAGGCCGTCTGCAGGTGCCGCGCGCGTGACTCGTACTCCTTTGCCACCCACGCCACCGGGTTAGCCGGCAGGAATGTGAACGGGATCAGGAAAATAGTGCCGATGAGAATGCTGGAGATGGCGCTTGTTGCCTGTGTCGCCTTCGCATCCTGCGGCAGCCCTGCCAGGGTCATCGTGTAGGTTGCCGCGGCCGCATCAGTGCTCGTGCCAAGGGCGCCAAAGTACGCCATGGCGTGCATTATGTGCATCGCAATCGGCAGACTGTTGCGCGAGGAGGTGTTGTACAGAAGCGTGTTCACTTGCCGCGTGCCGATGACATTAGGGTAGAAGAAGGTCAGGTACAGCTCTACGTCGGGGTCGCCGCACTGCAGGCTCATGAAGCGGTTGCGGCTGTGAGTGAACCACGTGTCAAGCAGCTCGCTCGACATATCCGTGGAGCTGACGAAGTTTGGGTCACTGAAGGACAGCGTGCTAAAGTTGTGCCCATACTTGTGCATGTGGGCCACATCCCCCATGTAGTTTGTGCACCCGGACACCTGCATCGCCGACTCCACGCCAAAAACCGAGGGCGAGAGGTACAGCCTCCCTTCATCGCCGCCGCCCTTCACGAGCTGCAGCGACATCACCAGGAGGATGCAGAGGATCGGGCAGATAATCTGAAAGAAGTGCATGCGAGGGTCGCGTATGGCGCATAAGAAGCGCTTGTACATCATACCACGCAGCTGCAGCCCCCACAGGTGCCAGCGCTGGGATGTCTGCCGCGACTCCCAGACCTTGGTGAGGTGATGGTCGGTGACCAGTTTGTAGAGGAAGGCTTCGCTGCGAACACTCGGGTTCGTCCCTGCGGCTGTGGCTGCTGGTGCTGGTGGTGGTGCGGCGGCGGGGACGGGGGCAGCATTAGAGGGGGCGGAGACAGCGCTTGTTCGCGCGTGGCTTTCGCTCACCATGGCCTCTGAGAGCGGAGGGCAGGGCGCTCTGTCTGGACGGCGGACGCGAGCCGCCACTGTGGCCACCCCGGGGATGTCGCTATCGGAGACGCCAGTCGTGGTGCTTCCCTGGTGCTGCTGCGCCGTCAGTGCGGCGGTGGTGGTCCTCCGCACTGACGGTGCAGCACCGGCAAGTGATCTGTTTGCCGCCGCACAAAAGTCCTCCAAGCCAACGACCTCCTGGGGAAATTGGGCCGACAAGCTTGGGGGGCCCTCGGCGCTCTCGTGGTAGTTGGGGCTTCTGCTGCGACTCTCCCGCTGCCGCAGTCCCGTGACGCTCGCGTTGTTGTTCTCGGCGACACCGGCGACATGTACCCCGCCCGCGTTACCGCCGTCGGGTCCTGCGGCAGCCATCGACCTCGCGCCGACAACGTCACTTGGTGTCTGATGTTGTGTGGGACTCGCGGCCGCGAAGTCCGGGATCGGGTCCTCATCGCCGTCGCCCGGCTCCGCGTTGTTGCCGTAGTTCAGCGTCGATTCGTTGTTGAGGTAGTGCAGCGAGGCCCGCGACATGCGGCGGCTCATAAAGTGGTGCACTAACGGAGACGAGGGGGCCGTCGGCGGGCCGCTGTTGGTGCGGCCGCCGTCTTTTTTGCCATCGACCTGCTCTCGCGCCACCGCCTCGTCCGCCGCACGCACCACTGCCACCTGTGGGGATGGCGCAATCTGGTGCTCGACGACACGCATGAACACATTCTCCAGCGTCGGCGCCCGAAGCGCGTAGCCGCGGATGTGCAGCTGCTGGTTGCCGCGCGATTCCATATCCTTCAAAAACCCTGGAAGGCGAGCATCGGTGCCGAGCCGCAGCTCGTACTCCACCTCCGCATCCGTCTGCAGCACCAAGGTGGAATCGGGGAGGTGCGACATGACGAGCTGATGAAGCTTCGCCCACACCGCGGCAACCCTGGGCTGCCGCGCCGCATCGCCATCCTTCTGCGTCGGGACGGGACTGAGATCGAAGCGGAGGGTGTAGCCGACCCCAGCATACTGGCGCAGGAACGCCGTGCTGCCGGCGCACTGCAGCACACCCTCTGTCACAATGGCGATGTTGTCACCGAGCAAGTCCGCTTCGTCCATGAAGTGCGTTGTGAGGAGAATTGTGTGGTGCTGGGTCATGGCGCGCAGAAGACACCACGTGTGACGTCGTGCAGCCGCGTCCATGCCGGCGGTCGGCTCATCGAGGAGGACGACGCGGTTGCGGCCCACGAAGGCGATGGCGACGGACAGCTTCCGCTTCTGGCCACCCGACATTTGCCCTGGAATAGCGTCCACCTTCTCCTCAAGGTCGACGGCACGGAGAATGTCCACGACGGCGTCCTCCAGTTCGGCCCCGCGCAGGCCCTTGATCTTGCCGTAGAACTCGAGGTGCTCGCGACAGGTCAGGTCAGGCCAAAGGATGTTGTGCTGCGGGCAGTAGCCGATCTCGTGCCGCGCTTCAGCCACATTCTGGGTTATCGAGTAGCCTTCAATGAAGCAGTCGCCACTGTCGGCGGCCAGGATGCCGGTGATCATCTTGATCGCCGTCGACTTGCCAGCACCGTTCGGCCCCAGCAACACCGCGATCTCACCACGATACATGTTCCACGATACGTTGTCCACCGCCGCAAAACGCTTGGCGTTGCGCTGGAAGTACTTGCAGAGATGACTGATGCGAACACCGATGTCCTTCTTGTCGTCGGTCGAGGCGTCGCGACTGATACGGGGGTCGAAGGCGAGAGAACCGGGTCGTTGCGACTTCTGTGACGTCGCCGTTGCCCCCGTCGCTCCAGCGACAGGCTCAGATGCACTCCCACGCGGAGCATTCGTGGGGCAGCTGCAGCAGGTCCCGCAGGTGTCCTTCAGCCACACCCACGGCTCGATGATGAAGAAGAGCGGGTGTTTTCGGGTACCCCACTCCTGCGGCAGCACGGCATTGAGGTAGACCATGAGCAGCAGGTAAAGGACACAGTCGCACGCGAGGATGATCATGATGAGGTACGGCTCGGCGTTGAAGTGCGGACTCATGAAGTGGTGGATTTGAAAGCCGCCACCGGCCTCGACGATGAAGACATCCGTCAGAAGCGAGGCGAGCGCGGCTGGGGAGAGAAGCGACAGGCCAACGACGATGCCGCGGCTCGGGGTGGCCATGGCGAAGATCGGCGTCGAGAGGACAACGTAGAGGAGCGGTGTCATCAGCGTCGCCATGCGAGCACGGCTCAAGAAGGCAGAGACGAGGCCGCACAACGGGATCAGGGTGAGGGAGTACACGAACAGAATGATGAAGACAGCGAAGGGGTTCGAGCGCGGCGCGACGACGGCGCACAGGAGCGCCGTCAAAAGGATCGAGATGAGCACGTACTCGAAGAAGATGACCAAGAGAAAATTCACCCAGAGGGAGGAGCGCCGCAGGCCCATAATACAGACGGACTCCTGGATGGACAGCTCCTTCTCCAGCACCACGCGCTTCGTCACCTGAGCGAAAGGGTAGAGGAAAGACATCACCATTACGAGGGCGACGAGGGAAGGGGAGAGCGAGAGCAGATACGGCGTGTGCGCGGCGATGGTGGGGTAGGAGGAGATGACGGGGTAGATCTCCTTGAACGTGTACGGGCTGACCGCACCGCTGTGGAGGTTGGGTAGCGCTCCTGCCTCCGCCCTGCTCTCGTAGAAGTACGTGTACAACATCTGCTGCAGCGACAGAAAGCCAGAGGCGAGGAACATGTCGGTGCCGTCGTACGTGAAGCCTCCGCGAAACTCCAGCGACACTGTCGGCGACGACAGCGACGGCAACGCGGAGCTGTGCAGCTGCACCTGCACATCAAAGCCATCTGTAATGTCGTTGACGATGATCAGGCCCCAGGTGGAGTTGAGGACTTCATCTGAGCCGTTGGCCTTTATGGTTGCGTGCGCCTCTTCGACTGTGTCGAGGACACCACCGTAGACATACCCGAACGTGGCACAGTGCTTGTGAAAGTATTCAATCAGCGCTGCCGGCGTGTTCGCCGCGGGGGCGAAGTACAGTAGTCCCGAGTATGAGATGGAGTCGAAGCGAGTCGTGGCGGACAAGCCGATGCCGACGTTCGAGAGTGCCGCCAACGCGGTGCGGGAACGGGAGTCCTTAGCCAGGCCGGCCTTCTTGGCCATCCACTGATGCACGATGATCGAGTCGAGGGACGGTAGAGAGATAATGACGCCCATAAAGGAGTCTACGTACTGCTTCACCACCGCCGCAGGTTTCTTGAAACTGCTAAGGTAGCACAGCCCGTACACCGGAATGTCGGACTCGTCCCCGTCGCACGAATAGGGAACTTGAAGGTGGGTGCAGGGGTGCAGGCCGTTGATCGGTCGCGTCGTGTCGTTGTAGCAAATATACGTCATGTAGTCGTGCAGGTTCAGCTGGTAGCTGTACACGGTGGGGGCGGTGAACACGGTCTCGGGGATGGAATCGGTGCCGAAGGCGACGTTCAGGATGATCAAGAGAACGACAAAGAGCAGCGGCGAAACGACCTCGGCGATAATGAGCAGCTTCTGGCGCGTGTACTGCTGCCCGGTGCGCTGGAGCAGCGCCAGCACCTGTGTCCACCGCGAAATATGCACGCCGCCGGTCTTAGTGATCACGCTGTACGGCTCCAGCCGAGTTGCAGACACGGAGAGCGTGCGGTGCAGCTCGTTGCCGTGGCCGAACGAGGCGAGGTCGCCGTCAGCGCGGTTCCAAAGCCCGTCGCTCGGCGGAGGCAAGGGTGGCTCGAAGAACTGCTCCGATGCCAGCGAGAAGCGAACTCGTGACGCACGGCGCACCGCAGCGGCAGGGGGTTGCCGTGCCGCTGCAGCGACAGGGCTGGGGGTCTCGAGCTCCAACACGTCCTCACTTTTACTGCTCCTAAATGGCGCCGCTGGCGAGACAAGCTCCTCCACTGTGGGAAAAGCATAGTTTTGTAGCGGAGGGGACGGTGAGGCTCCAGGGCTTGCAGCTGCCACGGCGACTGCGTCAGTTTTGACGCCCCCGTCGCTCTGGCGAGTGGCTGCGACCCTGCTGCCTTTGGTCGTCGGCTGCATCGTGGCGTTAGCTGTCCGGCGGCGTTGGACGAGTATGTGCAGATGGACGGGTGCAGGGAGGCCGTGCTACGGATAACCGGCGAGCCCCGAGAGAAATAGCAAACAAAGCGAATAAAGGCGTCTCGCTGAGCCACTGGGCACAACACGCCACCCAACAAGCAGGAGGAGGGCGCGGACAACGTACACGCAGACGTAGGACTCAGTGAACCAGGGGAGGGAGGGGGCAGGCGTGCAAACGGGACTTCAACAGCAGGGTTCTGTCCTCCGCTCCTTTGCGTTGCTCATTCAACCGGTGCACGAGGGCGGCCAGCGAAAAAAAAAGGCACGGAAACTGCGAATGACGACGACTCACGAAAAGGAATAACGTTTTAAAGCGGGTGCAGGGGTGCGCGCACACGCCCATCACGCACCCACTACTCACACACGCATGGATGGACGGATGGATGGATGGATGGATGAGTACAACAACAAAACGGCCAGGAGGAAAGGAGGGGCGAAGGGAGCGAGCGGGTGCACCGCGGTCTATGGAGAACGCAGCCACACAGACACACCCACGAAGAGATAGACGACAAGCTGCTGAGAGATGACGCCCCTCCACAGAAACCAACTACGAGTATATATATATATATTGGTATTACGTATGGGTAGGGTGTTTGAACACTTCCGTGCCTTTGCCGGGGTGAGGAGAGTGAGGGAAGAGGGCTGGAGGAGGAGGGAAAGGGGAGGGGGGAAGGTGTGAAGAGAGCAGGCCGTGCCACCAGCAGCATGCACCATGGTCCGAGACTTCAAAGTACGGAAAGGCGTGCGCGACTGTGCCGCTAAACACCCAGCCGCACGACGCAGAGGAGGTCTGAACAGAAGAGCCGCGCCCCAACTTGGTTTCGCCTCTGCCCGCCTCCCCCCGGTAAGGCGCTACTTTGGCGCTGGGGACGCTTAGGAAGCTCTGCGAAGTCAGACGGCAGACTTCCTCCGAGCTGCTGGCCGTCTTCCACGCGAGGAGTCGGCGATGGTTCGGCGGAGGTGCGACGTAGCCCGAGCAGGTCGGACTGCGACATGGGGCGTGCTGGATGCAGCGGGAAGAGAGCCCCCTCGGCCCGTACTACCGCGTCGAGGAGCGTCCGTTCGCGATGGGGCCCCCTCCCCCTTCCCCTCAGTTGGCGAGGCACATGGATCCAACGGCGCGTGTGTGTGTGTGTGTTTGTGTGTGTGATGGGCTTTCAACATTACCTCCGCGCCCGCGATGAAAGATCTTTTAGAGGTAAGGTGCGTGCCCTCGGAGGAGGGTGTGTGGAAGGGGACTTGGCGTCAAGAGTCGCACGAGGACGTTGGCGGCACATTTTTCTCCCGTTGCTGCCGCCTTGAGTGCTCACGCCTGGGCCTCCTCCCCTGCCTCTGTGTTGCTGTTCAGGTGGTGGTGGGAGGGCCTCTGTGCCTCGTGATGACGGCGACGCGTTTAGTCCGTTGGTGCTGACTAGTGCGTGCCCACGCTGCGGCCTCCGGCTCAGCGTAGAAGGCTTCGGCTATTCCGTCCACTACGGGCCTCGTCTTTTGGTTCGAGGGGCCCGGAGAACGAAACGCCATCCGTGCCGCGCTTGAGTCACAGAGAGGTCGAAGGCCGCCTTCAAGGCGTGCACGCTGTCCTCGTTGTCCGGGTGGCCGATGTCCCGGGCGCACGCGGTGTAGCATGCGACCGATGGGTTGTTGGAGGCAGCCTGCATGGTGCATCCTCTCCCAGCTGGAAAACGCTTGACCTTCATCACCTGGTAAGCCATCATCTTCCGGTTCGCAAAGGTCTCGCCACTCTTGAGGAGAAGGTGCCGTGTGCAGCAGCCTCGCGTTGCCCGTTGTTGCCGCCGCCCACCCACAACGTCACCAGACAGCGGCAACGTCAGGGCCACGGGTCCCACAGCCCCGCTCAGCGCAGCATCAAAGGACTCCGGCAAAGGGCGGTTCTGTGATGGGCATGCGGCTTGCTGGCCCTGTTGACGCGTGGCGATGCGGTCAATTCTCGACACGAGCCGCTGCGCCACGTGGTGAAGAGCATTGCCGTCGGCCTGGGACAGCCTGTTCCTGCTGAGGCTCTCGAAGGCTTCCGTGAATGGCTGGAAGGGACGTCCTCCGGTGTGAGGCGAGCCGTGATGGCACTGGCTCTGCTTGCGGTGAATCCCGTCGCTGAGGGTACGCATGTGGCGCTCGGGGGGGGGGGAGGGGGCGATCCCTCCTCCCCCTTCAGATGAAGGACTTCGATATGCGAAGGCCGTCCCCCCCTCCCGATGGGCCCAGGAAGGACGGGGTACGGCCTGCCACCTGTGCAGTCGTCGGATGATCTATGCAAACATGTGAGAAGTTATGCCGGCGGTGCTGCACCAGTCCGTGCGCGGGGACTATTGTTTGGGCCCGATCAGGCGAACTCGACTCGGGTCGGGGCCTCGCCTAGACGAGGAACGCCATCGCCGAAGAACGGGTCCAACACCCGTTCATTGTGGACGGTGCGTGTGTGGGAGGGCGGGAGGAGGTGTGGGGTGGGGCTGAAGAGATGGGAAGAGGGAGGGCAAGAAGAGAAGAGCCAAGGCCGGGCTTGAGATGGTGAAGAGGTGGTGGTGGTGCTGGTGGGGACGCTGCCCGGCTGCAACGGATCTTGAGGTGTACATGGGGCAGTCGTGGTGATTCAGACCAGGACACACGCACACACACACACACAGAGACCGACACAGACCCTCGAAGAGTTGTGGTGGGGGCGTTGTCCGTGATGATTGGGGGATGGCGCGTTGTGCAGATGAACGACAGGGAAATAGAGAAGGCCGCTGACGAAGAGAAAAGGAGAGAGACGCGCGGCAGTGATTTTACGCGGCTAGCCACGATGGCATAAAAGTCTTTGAAGCAACAAAGAAATGCGCGCCCGTGTGTGTCGGTACAACGCACGCGTCGTTTTGGGATGTTCGCGCACACGCGTGCGTTGCGACTGATCGTCCGTGGGCCCGTCGCACACACACACACACCCTGCTGATGCTCTGGATGCGAGATGACACACCACGATAGGCCGTGATAGAGCAAGAAGGGGGGGGGGACACGGGGAGAGATCTGGGTGTAGGAAAGCAGGAGAGGGTGGATGCAAGGGCTTTTTCATCATCATCCCCCGGCTACCCCACCCTCCCTCGTGCTAAGGCACACATCCACACACAGAACTTCCCACATTCAACGGATTTGCGGTGGCGCGCCGCGTGCGCAGGGACGCTCATGCGTCCATGGGCCATTGCTAAAATCGACCACGAACCTTCGTCCTTGTGTATGGCCCTCCTCTTCCCCGATGAGCTCCCAATCCGTTTCGCAACGGCCCCGCTGCGCGCGGAAATAAGAAAACAAAACCCAAAAGACACACGCACACACGCACACGCACACGGGGGACAGGAAGAGGCCGAGGGAGGGAGGGGCAGGTGGCGTCTCTGCGCTGTAGCTGACGCACGCACACGCACAGACACAGACGCACACACGATCCCGTCGCAACGAAGAGGCACACGAGAGAGAGAACAGCAACAGGATGAATGAAACAAGCAAACAACGATGCTTGAGCGGAGATTTGTGACGCGCGCGTGCGCTTGCCTGGCTGCCTGAAAGGACACAGGTGCTCAGTCGGTGGAGAGGAGGACACCTTCTTCCATTCCACAGAGATGATGCCTCTCACCTTTTCTCTCTCGCGGTCCCACTGAGACGCGCACGGACACGCTCACAGAACGCCACCACATAGGCGTCCCACTCGCGACGCAACAGGCGGAAGCAAACCATGACAGATCGAGAGGCAGGGTAAAGGATCCAGGCAGTGGCGTACACAACGCTGTAGCAGACACACACAGACACGCACACGAACGCCCACGCACAGATGACGACACATCCGCACACGCACACACACACGGGGGGGGGGAGAGGGACACCCAAGGGGTGGCAGGCGCGCATGCGCCACGTACAGGAGCATGGAAAGACGGGAAATGAAACACAAATTGAAGAGAAAGACGCCGGAAGAAAGGCGCGCGTGCACGCAAGCGAGGAATCGACCCACGTCGGTGCGCCCCATGACTATCCCAAGAGGACCACCGTAGACAACGGCCTCACAGGAGGAGGAGGAGGGGGACGCAATGTAGAGAGAGAGAGGTAGGGGAGGGGAGGGGAGGAGAGGGGGGGGGGCGGTGACGAGAAGGAGTGCGTGTGTGTCTGTGTGTGATCAGTGTTCTTCCTTACGCTTAGAACGCGGGCAGGATGCTGCTGCTGGGGATGGTGGTGGCGCTGGGAGCGATCATCGCCGTCACAAAGTGTGCATCACCGTACCTGCGCGCCCCCTCTTCCTCTACTTGTTCTCAACGCATAAGCTCCAACACGCACACCGATACACGTTCTGCCTAGTTGAAGAGATCGGCAAAGGGGTCCTTGGGTGCCGCCCGGGCCGTGCGTGGCTGCCTTGTTTCCGGCTGCTGACTCGGTTGCTGGCCCGGCCCAGCGGCCAGAAAGTTCGTGAATTGCTGAGGAGGAGGAGGAGGAGGAGCGTAGTTGTTTGCGTTGTTAACGCCGGGCCCCCAGGGGGCCTGCTGCGGGTTCTGAGGCTGCTGCATCGGATACCCGCCACCGCCCATCACAGGCGCCCCACTACCCCAGCAGCCCATCGCTATCTGCTGCTGTGGCGCTTGGCCATAGGTGTTCATCATTGGGTACGACGGGTTTGGCTGCGGCGCCGAAGTACTGAAGAGATCACTGGTGCTGAATGGGTCCTTCTCCGGCGGTCGATGAATTGGGAGCTGAACGGAGGGGGTCATGACAGTTGGGGCCTGAGAGACTGGGGGCACTGTCGGCGACGCACTGGCAAAGAGATCGTCAAAGACGTCCTTCTCGACCCCGTTACTCGCCCCAGTGGGTGCCGGCGCTGCGCTGCTCTCCGGAGGGTCCATTGGCGGGGAGTCTCGGAGACCAGCCGCCGCCTTGGCGCGCCTCCACGCTTCCTCCTGCTCCACGATGATCTTATGACGGTACTCAGCCACCGCGGGGTCATCGTCCTCTGGGTCGCCGCCGAGGACTATCATTGCTTCCTGCACCGCATCGCCGTCAGCGACGGCGCCATCTCTGGCGTTTCCGCGGTCATTGAGGGGTTGGTGGGTGCTGATGTGACCGTGGAGGGATCCTTGGGTGTTGACGCCGCGGGTGTCCAGCTGCTCGTGCCCGGGCTCATGGTACGAGACTGGCGGTGCCTTCGGCGGTGGGGCGCGCCCCAGAACCTTCACGTCCTGCTCCTCCCACCCTTCCGGCCACTCGGTCTTGGTGAAGCAGAAGGTGCCGAGGTGACGGCTGCAGTCCTCGTCGAAGCGCATGTAGTTGGTTAGCGCGAAGATGTCCCAGCGGGAGTACGGGTCGGGGTCCAGCAGGTGCTCAACCATGACCCGCAGTGACGTCGTGTAGGAGGTCATCGTTTGCGAGGGGAAAGTGACGACCCACTTCTCCTTGCCGATGGTGGTGCTTGGGTCAAAAGGGAGGCACAGGTACATCATGTAGTAGAGGAGCACCCCCATTGCCCACATGTCTGTCTTTTCGCAGATGCGCTTCTTGCTCCACGGGTCCGCCATCTCCGGCGCGCGGAAGGCCGGGTTTGTGTGCATCTGAATATCTGCAATCGCCATGTTCGCCTCCTCTCGGGTTTCGCACTGATACGCCTCCGTGGTGGCGTTGCCGAAGTTCGTCAGCTTGTACGCGGCGGGGCCGGCGTACTTGTTGTTGATGAGGATGTTCTCGGGGCGGATGTCGCGGTGCGTAATGGGCGGCTGCTGCGTGTGTAGGTACCCAAGAGCGCTCGTCACAGCAAACATGACATGGCAAATCTCGGCCTCGGTCAGCCGGGTTCCGAGGCCGGCGCCGGCGCTGCTACGGATGCGGCGGTAAAGGTTGTTGGAGCAGTACTCCATCGCGATGCTGACGCCGAGGCGCCCCTCACTGCGCGAGATCTCGCTGTGGAACACGCGCGAAATGTTCTTGTCCTCTACGTGAGAGACGATTTCGACTTCCTTGTGCGCTTCCGTGACCTGGTCCACCGCGAAGAATGACCGCTTCAGAGCCAGATGCCGCGGGAACTCAGGCAGGTGGTTCGTGTTCTCCACCAGGTACACGTAGGAGCTGCCGCCCTCGCCGTATTTCATGCAGCGCTGACGGCCTACCATGTAGGGGGGCGGCACGTCACCAATCTTCTGCAGGACGCGGAACGGGCGTCCCACAAGGATAATCCACTCGCTGCCGTCGCCGTGGTACTGCTGCACCTTGTTCTTGGCAGAGAATCCTTTGTCCCTACGGTGGCCGCCACCGCTGCGAAGAGAGCCACCGAGGAAGTTCATCGTGGCGCCTGCCTCTCTTCTTGAGCGTTCCCCTCCTTTGCCGGAGTTCGCAGAAGGGACGTGTGCAGTGAAGGGAGGGGAGGGAGGGAGGGAGGGAGGGAGGGAGGGGGACAGAGTGTGGGCGGGGTTCAATTGCTGATGGGTGCGTGTGCGCGACTATATATAGATGTATATATGTGTGTGTCTGTGCCTTATGTGTGTGTAGAAGCGGGAGCTTGAACGGCGCTCCCTTGGACGTTGACCGTGGTGGTGGTGCTGGTGTACTGCTGCGTTAGCTGTTGTGGTGTGTGTGTGTGTGTGTGTGTGTGTGTGTGGGTGGTGGTGGTGGTATAGTAGGTTCCGTTGAGAGGCAAGGGTGCGGAGAAAACAACAACGACAACGGAAGAGCTGAGGGGAAGGAAAGGAGGAGGG